>NC_083740.1:12999167-13001667 GCF_033458585.1 Syngnathus typhle
ACAGTAACGGATAACTTAACGATGCCCAAGCCGCTGTCGCGACTCCGCGAATAGATGAAGCCCCCCGCTGTGGACGGATCGAGACGCAACCACCCCTTCACAGCCGTCCGCACCATTCCCGTCAAGCCACCTCAATCTGGTCGCTGAAACCTTACCGACATCCGCCCTGAAGGCGACTCTCGGGAGTAAGAATGAGCCGCACACCAGCACCTTCTGCGAAGGCTTTAACGCCGACGCCGTAATTCCTCTTCCATACTCACCTGCTCCCACCAAGGTCTTCTTCATTCCGTCCTCCGAGCCGCTCAGCAAGACTAAAACATCCGCAAGGCCAACGCGGCGATTCGGCAGTCGCCCCAGACCAGGTGACTTCTTTCGCGTTCGAGGCTATGGATGAGAGGATCCATAGCGAGATTGAAAAGCAGTGGGGACATTGGGTCGCCTTGCTTACACCAACCTTCATGGAAATGGGCTCGGAATAGGCGCCTCCGCAACCCACACTGGTCGAGCAGCCTACATACGAGTGACGGATCACCACGATTACACGTTTGTCCACGCCCAAGCTTCCCAATACATACAGGACATGATCATGAGAAACCGAGTCGAAAGCCTTCGCAAAGCCAATGAACACGATCGCCAGCGGCACGCCAGCCGACCTCGAGCGCCCCATGATCCGGTCAAGAATCATGAGGTTCCTTCGCAACCACTCGCGCCGGCGACGGAACCACGCTGCCCAGGGGCTAACGGGACAGGCTCGCGCTAACCTCATCACCATTATCCGCCCAAACAACCCCAGCACGACTGACCCTATATCCACAGGCCTCCAGCCTGATACGGTCCCAGCTCAGTAGGGTCAGTTGATCTAGGTAACAACCGGGTCTTGCACTCCTTGAAGACCTGGGGAACGACTCCACGCACCATCCATGTCGTAAACAGCCTCGCCAGTTGCGTACCGTCCGGGTCCCAGTCAAGAAGAGCCTGCTTCCTGATCCCGTCTGGGCCCGGTTCAGAGCAATTCCTCATCTTAGCCAAGTCAGATACAACTTCCGGCCCCAGGATCGGGTGGTAGAATGGTTCGTTATCCGCGGTCAGTCCCACCTCGAAGCCCTTCGTCCATAAAACGGCCCGACCGTTTCCCAACCCGTCTTCCATTGGTCTCGAGGTCTAGACCTCGCGGACTTTGCCGGCCACACCACCTTACCCCCCAGGGCTTTCATGAGATCCAAAGCAGAGGACTCGATCAGGCTAGGCTCCCGACCTGCTTTCTTGACTAAGGCAGCGGTGGCCCGATGCTCCACACCCCCCGCCAGCAGCCCTTCCAGAACTTTATTCTCCACCAGATCTGGAAACGACGGGGGGCAGGTCCATTTCTGGGGCGTCGCCCTGGCAGCCAGGGCTCGCCAACGCACACCAGACGCACCGCCTGCCGCACGACCGCACAGGGACCCTCACTTCCACCTCACCAGCTCTCCGGACTTGCCCGTTCCCAACATCCAGGCCACCATCACATTTTCCGCTTATGATTCCTGCACCTTTCCATAAGCTTCACCATCCGAGACTCCTACCATCACCTGGTCCGGAGGCCTCGGACCCCTCCTACGCCACTTTCTAGACGGGCCCTCTCCCGCCTCTTCTTTCACGCCACCACGGAGAGCAGGCTGCAGCGCTAACACGACCCCCGCCACCCCAACTCTCATACCCGAGGCAACGGAGGCCATTGATTCAGACACCACTGAGGAGTTCTCAAGAGCTTCGCCAGCCGGGGTCCACCCGCTCCTTCGGCCTGACTGACTGTGGCTCTGATCCTGTGCCTCTGTCTGTACGGACTTCCTAACCAAGGAGTTTTTGCAACCATGGCCCGTAGAAGTGACTACAAGCCGTTTGGGGACCCCGAGCAATGCCTCCGGTGGTTGGTCCCCATGGCCCCCGGAGAGGTTGATCCGCTGGCCGCGCACGTGCCCAACCTCAAGCACGTCGCGGGGAGGTCGCTCGAGCAGCAGCAGCCCCTCACCTAGCTGCGCCTCAGCCAATTTTGGTAACCCAGAACGTCTATCCTGGGTGGTCCGTAAGATATCAGACATGCCTACGGCCTCACTACCGTGAGACCACACGAGAGAGCAAAGTCCCCCGATTCTAGTGAGCTATACATCGATATCAACCCCGAGCAGCTGTCCGCTAGGCCGCGCAGCCTAGCAACCAACTCGTCAGCCACCGCAGCCCAGCCCACTAAGGAGAGGCCTGCCACATAGTGTCAGACTCGCCCCCCGTAAAGCCGGCCAACGGACGACTCGCAACCCAACTGCCCGGAGCTACACAAGCCCAGAGGGCTACGGAGCTCATCGACGGGGAGGAAAGCGGCCTGCAACAAACTAGCCACCACCCCCCGTATACCACATTCGCCCCCAAGAGGATTTGAGAAACACAATTCGCAAAGGTCCAAGCGAGCACACGGGTATCCACGTGACACCCATCCACTCAGCCCGTCCTCCGTTCCATACCACTA
>NC_083740.1:13006667-13014167 GCF_033458585.1 Syngnathus typhle
CGAGCCCTCCTGCCCGGCGTGAGTTTGGCGTGCGCGCCCCTCTTT
Organism: Syngnathus typhle; assembly: GCF_033458585.1. NCBI lineage: Eukaryota > Metazoa > Chordata > Actinopteri > Syngnathiformes > Syngnathidae > Syngnathus > Syngnathus typhle. The sequence continues at coordinate 13,006,713 of NC_083740.1, forward strand.
GGTGGGCGGTTGTTCCATGAAATGTTACCCGGCTTTCGAGCCCTCCTGCCCGGCGTGAGTTTGGCGTGCGCGCCCCTCTTTGGTGGGCGGTTGTTCCTTGAACGGTTACCCGGCTTTCGAGCCCTCCTGCCCGGCGTGAGTTTGGCGTGCGCGCCCCTCTTTGGTGGGCGGTTGTTCCATGAAATGTTACCCGGCTTTCGAGCCCTCCTGCCCGGCGTGAGTTTGGCGTGCGCGCCCCTCTTTGGTGGGCGGTTGTTCCTTGAACGGTTACCCGGCTTTCGAGCCCTCCTGCCCGGCGTGAGTTTGGCGTGCGCGCCCCCTCTTTGGCCGGCGGATTTTTCAATCAAAAACAAACAAGTTACATTTTAACATAGGAGCCTTTATTTAATAGCACTTTCACAATTCTTGCATCCATTGACCTTGTGAGTTTTTGGACAGTTTCTGGTTGAATTTCTTTGCAGGATGTCAGAATAGCCTCCCAGAGCTGCTGTTTGGAAGTGAACTGCCTCCCACCCTCGTAGATCTTCTGCTTGACGATGCTCCAATAGTTTTCAATAGGATTGAGGTCAGGGGAGGATGGGGGCCACACCATCAGTTTCTCTCCCTTCAGTCCCATAGCAGCCAAAGCTGCTGAGGTATTTCTTGCAGCATGAGATGGTGCATTGTCGTGCATGAAGATGATTTTGCTACGGAAAGCACGGTTCTTCCTGTTGTACCATGGACGAAAGTGGTCACTCAGAAACTCCACATACTTTACCGACGTCATTTTCAAATGCTTAGCCGCGTCCCTGGAAGCCCAATCGGGCGTAAAAAGCTAGGCGGAAAGGCCCTGGAGCTCCGCACGGAAGTCTGAAAAAAGCTCCATAATTGGTCAAAAATGCTTAGCCGCGTCCCTGGAAGCGTAATCGGGCGTAAAAAGCTAGGCGGAACGGCCCTGGAGCTCCGTGTGGAAGTCCTCCAAAAGCTCGATAATTGGTCAAAAATGCTTAGCCGCGTCCCTGGAAGCCCAATCGGGCGTAAAAAGCTAGGCGGAACGGCCCTGGAGCTCCACACGGAAGTCTGAAAAAAGCTCCATAATTGTTCAAAAATGCTTAGCCGCCTCCCTGGAAGCCCAATCGGGCGTAAAAAGTTAGGCGGAACGGCCCTGGAGCTCCACACGGAAGTCTGAAAAAAGCTCCATAATTGTTCAAAAATGCTTAGCCGCCTCCCTGGAAGCCTAATCGGGCGTAAAAAGCTAGGCGGAAAGGCCCTGGAGCTCCACACGGAAGTCTGAAAAAAGCTCCATAATTGTTCAAAAATGCTTAGCCGCCTCCCTGGAAGCCCAATCGGGCGTAAAAAGTTAGGCGGAACGGCCCTGGAGCTCCACACGGAAGTCTGAAAAAAGCTCCATAATTGTTCAAAAATGCTTAGCCGCCTCCCTGGAAGCCTAATCGGGCGTAAAAAGTTAGGCGGAACGGCCCTGGAGCTCCACACGGAAGTCTGAAAAAAGCTCCATGCTTGGTCAAAAATGCTTAGCCGCCTCCCTGGAAGCCTAATCGGGCGTAAAAAGTTAGGCGGAACGGCCCTGGAGCTCCACACGGAAGTCTGAAAAAAGCTCCATGCTTGGTCAAAAATGCTTAGCCGCCTCCCTGGAAGCCTAATCGGGCGTAAAAAGTTAGGCGGAACGGCCCTGGAGCTCCACACGGAAGTCTGAAAAAAGCTCCATAATTGTTCAAAAATGCTTAGCCGCCTCCCTGGAAGCCCAATCGGGCGTAAAAAGTTAGGCGGAACGGCCCTGGAGCTCCACACGGAAGTCTGAAAAAAGCTCCATGCTTGGTCAAAAATGCTTAGCCGCCTCCCTGGAAGCCTAATCGGGCGTAAAAAGTTAGGCGGAACGGCCCTGGAGCTCCACACGGAAGTCTGAAAAAAGCTCCATAATTGTTCAAAAATGCTTAGCCGCCTCCCTGGAAGCCCAATCGGGCGTAAAAAGTTAGGCGGAACGGCCCTGGAGCTCCACACGGAAGTCCCCCTGGTACCTGGGCCAACTTTGGCGAAAAATTTTCTAAGTGCCAACGGCTCTTTCGCCGTAAAGTGTCCGCTCCGCGCTGGTTCCCCGGTCGGCCGCAAATAGCGCAAAATCAGCCTCTCGCCCTTCAGGTACCAGGCGTTGGGGTACCAGGGGTAAGTGCAGTACCAGCTTTGGTCTGTTGGTGCGCCAGAGTACGATGAGTTGGTCCCCCTAGTCACTGTACTCATTACCTTTACCCCCGAATCGCAAAATATAGTCGGCACATACGTGGGGAACACCAGGCGGCTGGTGTCTCTAGCGATGTGTTCACCCCCAAAAAGTGTTCTCCTGCTCGGACACGAATGGCGAGAATTCGGCCTCTCCACCACGGAGGTCGGTGATAATTTAAGAATATTTTCTAAGTGTCACCGAGGGCTGACACGCAATCTGTCCGAGGCGCGACGGTTCCCCGGTCGGCCACGAATCGCGATAATTCGGCCTCTCCACCACGGAGGTCGGTGAGAATTTCAGAATATTTTCTAAGTGCCAGCGTGGGCTGCCGCACAACTTGTCCGAGGCGCGACGGTTCCCCGGTCGGCCACGAATCGCGATAATTCGGCCTCTCCACCACGGAGGTCGGTGAGAATTTCAGAATATTTTCTAAGTGCGAGCGTGGGCTGCCGCACAACTTGTCCGAGTGGCGACGGTTCCTCGGTCGGATCCGAATGTCGAAAATTCGGCCTCTCCACCACGGAGGTCGGTGATAATTTCAGAATATTTTCTAAGTGCGAGCGTGGGCTGCCGCACAACTTGTCCGAGTGGCGACGGTTCCTCGGTCGGATCCGAATGTCGAAAATTCGGCCTCTCCACCACGGAGGTCGGTGATAATTTCAGAATATTTTCTAAGTGCGAGCGTGGGCTGCCGCACAACTTGTCCGAGTGGCGACGGTTCCTCGGTCGGATCCGAATCGCGATAATTCGGCCTCTCCACCACGGAAGTCGGTGGGAATTTCAGAATATTTTCTAAGTGCGAGCGTGGGCTGCCGCACAACTTGTCCGAGGCGCGACGGTTCCCCGGTCGGCCACGAATCGCGATAATTCGGCCTCTCCACCACGGAGGTCGGTGAGAATTTCAGAATATTTTCTAAGTGCGAGCGTGGGCTGCCGCACAACTTGTCCGAGTGGCGACGGTTCCTCGGTCGTATCCGAATGTCGAAAATTCGGCCTCTCCACCACGGAGGTCGGTGAGAATTTCAGAATATTTTCTAAGTGCGAGCGTGGGCTGCCGCACAACTTGTCCGAGTGGCGACGGTTCCTCGGTCGGATCCGAATGTCGAAAATTCGGCCTCTCCACCACGGAGGTCGGTGATAATTTCAGAATATTTTCTAAGTGCGAGCGTGGGCTGCCGCACAACTTGTCCGAGTGGCGACGGTTCCTCGGTCGGATCCGAATGTCGAAAATTCGGCCTCTCCACCACGGAGGTCGGTGATAATTTCAGAATATTTTCTAAGTGCGAGCGTGGGCTGCCGCACAACTTGTCCGAGTGGCGACGGTTCCTCGGTCGGATGCGAATCGCGATAATTCGGCCTCTCCACCCCGGAAGTCGGTGGGAATTTCAGAATATTTTCTAAGTGCGAGCGTGGGCTGCCGCACAACTTGTCCGAGGCGCGACGGTTCCCCGGTCGGCCACGAATCGCGATAATTCGGCCTCTCCACCACGGAGGTCGGTGAGAATTTCAGAATATTTTCTAAGTGCCAACGGCTCTTGCGCCGTAAAGGGTCCGCTTTGGCTGGTTCCCTCGGTCGGCCACAAATGGCGAAAAATCAGCCTCTCCACCTGGAGCTCGCGCCAACTTTGGCGAATATTTTCTAAGTGCCAACGGCTCTTGCGCCGTAATGTGTCCGCTTCTGCTGGTTCCCTCGGTCGGCCACAAAGAGCGAAAAATCAGCCTCTCCTTCTGGAGCTCGCGCCAACTCAGGCGAATATTTTCTAAGTGCTAACGGCTCTTGCGCCGTAATGTGTCCGCTTCTGCTGGTTCCCTCGGTCGGCCACAAAGAGCGAAAAATCAGCCTCTCCTTCTGGAGCTCGCGCCAACTCAGGCGAATATTTTCTAAGTGCCAACGGCTCTTGCGCCGTAATGTGTCCGCTTCTGCTGGTTCCCTCGGTCGGCCACAAAGAGCGAAAAATCAGCCTCTCCACCTGGAGCTCGCGCCAACTCAGGCGAATATTTTCTAAGTGCCAACGGCTCTTGCGCCGTAAAGGGTCCGCTTTGGCTGGTTCCCTCGGTCGGCCACAAATGGCGAAAAATCAGCCTCTCCACCTGGAGCTCGCGCCAACTCAGGCGAATATTTTCTAAGTGCCAACGGCTCTTGCGCCGTAATGTGTCCGCTTTGGCTGGTTCCCTCGGTCGGCCACAACGAGCGAAAAATCAGCCTCTCCACCTGGAGCTCGCGCCAACTCAGGCGAATATTTTCCAAGTGCCAACGGCTCTTGCGCCGTCATGTGTCCGCTTCGGCTGGTTCCCTCGGTCGGCCGCAAATAGCGAAAAATCAGCCTCTCCTTCTGGAGCTCGCGCCAACTCAGGCGAATATTTTCTAAGTGCCAACGGCTCTTGCGCCGTCAAGTGTCCGCTTTGGCTGGTTCCCTCGGTCGGCCACAAATAGCGAAAAATCAGCCTCTCCTGCTGGAGCTCGCGCCAACTTTGGCGAATATTTTCTAAGTGCCAACGGCTCTTGCGCCGTAATGTGTCCGCTTCTGCTGGTTCCCTCGGTCGGCCGCAAATAGCGAAAAATCAGCCTCTCCTTCTGGAGCTCGCGCCAACTCAGGCGAATATTTTCTAAGTGCCAACGGCTCTTGCGCCGTAAAGTGTCCGCTCCGGCTGGTTCCCTCGGTCGGCCACAAATGGCGAAAAATCAGCCTCTCCTTCTGTAGCTCGCGCCAACTCAGGCGAATATTTTCTAAGTGCCAACGGCTCTTGCGCCGTAATGTGTCCGCTTTGTCCGGTTCCCTCGGTCGGCCGCAAATAGCGAAAAATCAGCCTCTCCTTCTGGAGCTCGCGCCAACTTTGGCGAAAAATTTCTAAGTGCCAACGGCTCTTGCGCCGTAAAGTGTCCGCTCCGCGCTGGTTCCGCGGTCGGCCGCAAATAGCGAAAAATCAGCCTCTCCTTCTGGAGCTCGCGCCAACTTTGGCGAATATTTTCTAAGTGCCAACGGCTCTTGCGCCGTAATGTGTCCGCTCCGGCTGGTTCCCTCGGTCGGCCACAAATGGCAAAAAATCAGCCTCTCCTTCTGGAGCTCGCGCCAACTTTGGCGAATATTTTCTAAGTGCCAACGGCTCTTGCGCCGTAATGTGTCCGCTTTGTCTGGTTCCCTCGGTCGGCCACAAATGGCAAAAAATCAGCCTCTCCTTCTGGAGCTCGCGCCAACTTTGGCGAATATTTTCTAAGTGCCAACGGCTCTTGCGCCGTAAAGTGTCCGCTCCGGCTGGTTCCCTCGGTCGGCCACAAATGGCGAAAAATCAGCCTCTCCTTCTGGAGCTCGCGCCAACTCAGGCGAATATTTTCTAAGTGCCAACGGCTCTTGCAACGTAATGTGTCCGCTCCGGCTGGTTCCCTCGGTCGGCCACAAATGGCGAAAAATCAGCCTCTCCTTCTGGAGCTCGCGCCAACTTTGGCGAATATTTTCTAAGTGCCAACGGCTCTTGCGCCGTAATGTGTCCGCTTTGTCTGGTTCCCTCGGTCGGCCGCAAATGGCGAAAAATCAGCCTCTCCTTCTGGAGCTCGCGCCAACTTTGGCGAATATTTTCTAAGTGCCAACGGCTCTTGCGCCGTAAAGTGTCCGCTCCGGCTGGTTCCCTCGGTCGGCCACAAATGGCGAAAAATCAGCCTCTCCTTCTGGAGCTCGCGCCAACTCAGGCGAATATTTTCTAAGTGCCAACGGCTCTTGCAACGTAATGTGTCCGCTCCGGCTGGTTCCCTCGGTCGGCCACAAATGGCGAAAAATTAGCCTCTCCTTCTGGAGCTCGCGCCAACTTTGGCGAATATTTTCTAAGTGCCAACGGCTCTTGCGCCGTAATGTGTCCGCTTTGTCTGGTTCCCTCGGTCGGCCGCAAATGGCGAAAAATCAGCCTCTCCTTCTGGAGCTCGCGCCAACTTTGGCGAATATTTTCTAAGTGCCAACGGCTCTTGCACCGTAAAGTGTCCGCTCCGGCTGGTTCCCTCGGTCGGCCACAAATGGCGAAAAATCAGCCTCTCGCCCTTCAGGTACCAGGGGGTGGGGTACCAGGGGTAGGTGCAGTACCAGCTTTGGTCTGTTGGTGCGCCAGAGTACGATGAGTTGGTCCCCCTAGTCACTGTACTCATTACCTTTACCCCCAAATCGCAAAATATAGTCAGAACGAGTGTGGGGAACACAACTTTTGGCCCCGAGAACCAGGCGGCTGGTGTCTCTAGCGATGTGTTCACCCCCAAAAAGTGTTCACCTGCTCGGACAGTGAACCTAGGAGCTACCGCTAAGCACTCTGGAAGTGCAAGAGCGAAAATTTTTCTAAGTACAAAAACTCTCGAAAATTTTCAAAGTGTCACAGTGCTCGAAAATTTTCTAAGTGCTACATGGAATAGTGGAGGACCGGCCGCCTCCTTAAACACAGGCCGGCGGAACGACGGGGAGGACCGGCCGCCTCCTTAAACACAGGCCGGTGGAACGTTTGGCAGAATCTCGTGGAGGACCGGCCGCCTCCTTAAACACAGGCCGGTGGGAACGACTGGCAGAATTGCGTGACGGCCGCCTGCTCCCGGCGTCCGCACGTGAACGATCACCCCCCCTCCCGGGGACGGCCGTCTGCTCCCGGCCGCCGTCCTTCACCCCCCTCACCTTCCGGACCCCCGTCTGCTCCCGGCGGGCCTCCGAGTACCCCCCGGCCCCTTCTCCCGAACTGACCGACAGGCAATGAGACCCGCCTTGGTAGGGCCCCCACCGGCCCCGGCTCGCGCCGGCGTTGGGTGGACGGTTCCTCCCCACTTGCGGGTCGCTCTCCGTGGAGGACCGGTCGCCTCACTAAACATAGGCCGGGCGAAAATCTGCGAATGTTGTACATCCAAGAAAGGCAGGAGTGAACCGGCCGCCTCCTTAAACACAGGCCGGGCGAATGTTATCCATCCAAGGAGGGGGAGGACCGGCCGCCTCACTAAACATAGGCCGGGCGAAAATCTGCGAATGTTATACATCCAAGGAGGGAGGAGCGGCCGCCTCCTTAACCCACCGGCCGGGCGAAAATCTGCGAATGTTATCCATCCAAGGACGGAGGAACCGGCCGCCTCCTTAAACACAGGCCGGGCGAAAATCTGCGAATGTTATCCATCCAAGGACGGAGGAACCGGCCGGCTCCTTAAACACAGGCCGGGCGAGAATCTGCGAATGTTATCCATCCAAGGACGGAGGACCGGCCGCCTCCTTAAACACAGGCCG
>NC_083740.1:13024167-13029167 GCF_033458585.1 Syngnathus typhle
GCGTAAGAGGCTCGTCCGGGGATGAGGCAGCATCCTCGGGCGGCAGGAGGCAGCAGCAGCCTCCCCTTACTATAACTTAGCCTCCGGAGAATGACAGCGGGAGCGCGTAAGAGGCTCGTCCGGGGATGAGGCAGCATCCTCGGGCGGCTGGCGGGAGGAGGCAGCCTCCCCTTAGTATAACTTAGTCTCCGGAGAATGACAGCGGGAGCGCGCAAGAGGCCAGTCCGGGGACCAGGCACCCTCCCCGGACAACGAAAGGAGCAACGTCCCCCTCCTGAGTGGACAAAAAAAATCCACTCCTGGTACCTAAAATTTTCTCCAGCGGCGGGCTGGGAGTCTAATCTTTCTCCTGGCCGAGAAAAGAGCACTTTCCCCCGGACACCAAACCAGTCAACGTCCCCCTCCTGAGTGGACAAAAAAAATCCACTCCTGGTACCTAAAATTTTCTCCAGCGGCGGGCTGGGAGTCTAATCTTTCTCCTGGCCGAGAAAAGAGCACTTTCCCCCGGACACCAAACCAGTCAACGTCCCCCTCCTGAGTGGACAAAAAAAATCCACTCCTGGTACCTAGAATTTTCCCCAGCGGCGGGCTTGGGGCGAAAATCAATCTTCCTCCCGAAATTAAACCACTATAGGCGGACGCCAGCCCTAAGCGCCAGCCCCAAGCACTAGCCCCAAGCACCAGCCCCAAGCGCCACCCCCCGACCGCCACAAGGCGACCGCCACAAGGCGACCGCCACCGGCCCCAAGCGCCAGCCCCGACCGCCACCCCCCGACCGCCACCCCCCGACCGCCACAAGGCGACCGCCACAAGGCGACCGCCACCGGCCCCAAGCGCCAGCCCCGACCGCCACCCCCCAACCGCCACAAGGCGACCGCCACCGGCCCCAAGCGCCAGCCCCGACCGCCACCCCCCGACCGCCACAAGGCGACCGCCACAAGGCGACCGCCACAAGGCGACCGCCACCGGCCCCAAGCGCCAGCCCCGACCGCCACCCCCCGACCGCCACAAGGCGACCGCCACAAGGCGACCGCCACCGGCCCCAAGCGCCAGCCCCGACCGCCACCCCCCAAACGCCACAAGGCGACCGCCACAAGGCGACCGCCACCGGCCCCAAGCGCCAGCCCCGACCGCCACCCCCCGACCGCCACAAGGCGACCGCCACAAGGCGACCGCCACCGGCCTCAAGCGCCAGCCCCGACCGCCACCCCCCGACCGCCACAAGGCGACCGCCACAAGGCGACCGCCACCGGCCCCAAGCGCCAGCCCCGACCGCCACCCCCCGACCGCCACAAGGCGACCGCCACCGGCCCCAAGCGCCACCCCCCGACCGCCACAAGGCGACCGCCGCCGGCCCCAAGCGCCACTCCCCGACGGCCACGGGCCGACCGCCACCGGCCGACTTCCAGCTGGCGGGGCCTCTTTGAAAGCATAGCCGCCCTCCGAGCTCTCCTGCCCGGCGTGGGTTTGCGTTTGCGCCCGGTACTTTATGGAACTCTGTTTGGCCCGACTTCCAGCTGGCGGGGCCTCTTTGAAAGCATAGCCGCCCTCCGAGCTCTCCTGCCCGGCGTGGGTTTGCGTTTGCGCCCGGTACTTTATGGAAGCCTGTTTGGCCCGACTTCCAGCTGGCGGGGCCTCTTTGAAAGCATAGCCGCCCTCCGAGCTCTCCTGCCCGGCGTGGGTTTTCGTTTGCGCCCGGTACTTTATGGAAGCCTGTTTGGCCCGACTTCCAGCTGGCGGGGCCTCTTTGAAAGCATAGCCGCCCTCCGAGCTCTCCTGCCCGGCGTGGGTTTGCGTTTGCGCCCGGTACTTTATGGAACTCTGTTTGGCCCGACTTCCAGCTGGCGGGGCCTCTTTGAAAGCATAGCCGCCCTCCGAGCTCTCCTGCCCGGCGTGGGTTTGCGTTTGCGCCCGGTACTTTATGGAAGCCTGTTTGGCCCGACTTCCAGCTGGCGGGGCCTCTTTGAAAGCATAGCCGCCCTCCGAGCTCTCCTGCCCGGCGTGGGTTTTCGTTTGCGCCCGGTACTTTATGGAACTCTGTTTGGCCCGACTTCCAGCTGGCGGGGCCTCTTTGAAAGCATAGCCGCCCTCCGAGCTCTCCTGCCCGGCGTGGGTTTGCGTTTGCGCCCGGTACTTTATGGAAGCCTGTTTGGCCCGACTTCCAGCTGGCGGGGCCTCTTTGAAAGCATAGCCGCCCTCCGAGCTCTCCTGCCCGGCGTGGGTTTGCGTTTGCTCCCGGTACTTTATGGAACTCTGTTTGGCCCGACTTCCAGCTGGCGGGGCCTCTTTGAAAGCATAGCCGCCCTCCGAGCTCTCCTGCCCGGCGTGGGTTTGCGTTTGCGCCCGGTACTTTATGGAAGCCTGTTTGGCCCGACTTCCAGCTGGCGGGGCCTCTTTGAAAGCATAGCCGCCCTCCGAGCTCTCCTGCCCGGCGTGGGTTTGCGTTTGCGCCCGGTACTTTATGGAACTCTGTTTGGCCCGACTTCCAGCTGGCGGGGCCTCTTTGAAAGCATAGCCGCCCTCCGAGCTCTCCTGCCCGGCGTGGGTTTGCGTTTGCGCCCGGTACTTTATGGAAGCCTGTTTGGCCCGACTTCCAGCTGGCGGGGCCTCTTTGAAAGCATAGCCGCCCTCCGAGCTCTCCTGCCCGGCGTGGGTTTGCGTTTGCGCCCGGTACTTTATGGAACTCTGTTTGGCCCGACTTCCAGCTGGCGGGGCCTCTTTGAAAGCATAGCCGCCCTCCGAGCTCTCCTGCCCGGCGTGGGTTTGCGTTTGCGCCCGGTACTTTATGGAAGCCTGTTTGGCCCGACTTCCAGCTGGCGGGGCCTCTTTGAAAGCATAGCCACCCTCCGAGCTCTCCTGCCCGGCGTGGGTTTGCGTTTGCGCCCGGTACTTTATGGAAGCCTGTTTGGCCCGACTTCCAGCTGGCCCGGCCTCTTTGAAAGCATAGCCGCCCTCCGAGCTCTCCTGCCCGGCGTGGGTTTGCGTCCGCCACTGCTCAAAGCGAACTTCAACTCATCTGCTTAATAATGTGGAACGCCATTCTTAAGTAGTTTTTCCTTAATTTTGGGCTCAACTGGCCGGGAATCATCACCGGTGTCTGAGATTGCTCTCAGTTATCCAAAGAGCCCTTACACTGAATAGCGTCCATGAGTTTAATTTAAAAACAAAAAATTTAATCTTTATTTACACTTAAATACAATTTGCATAATAATTTGGAACAGGGTGTAGATGGTTCGATTAGTCTTTCGCCCCTATACCCAGGTCGGACGACCGATTTGCACGTCAGGACCGCTGCGGGCCTCCACCAGGGTTTCCTCTGGCTTCGCCCTGCCCGGGCATAGTTCACCATCTTTCGGGTCTCATCGCGCGCGCTCAAGCTCCACCTCCCCGACGCTGCGGGCGAGACGGGCCGGTGGTGCGCCCGACCCATGGGAGGGGCCGGGATCCCACCTCGGCCGGCGCGCGCCGGCTCCTCACTTTCATTGCGCCGGAAATAGGGGTTCGTTCGTGCCCTCCGACTCGCGCGCGCGTTAAACTCCTTGGTCCGTGTTTCAAGACGGGTCGGGTGGGCTGCCACAATCGCCGCGGACCCCTGACGCCTACTTCGACGACCGATCCCCGCCCTAGCGGCGCGACAGGCCAACGCGCACCGAGAACGGTCCGCGCCTTTCGGCCGCGCCTGGGGCGAGGGGGCCCCGTCCTAGTTCGGAAGGCGCAGCAAGTACTTCCACGTCCCCGGGGGGAAGCGGCAAAGTCGGAGTAAGGAAAGCGCTGTACAGCGCGGGTGCGGAAACGGCCGGAGAGCCCGGAGGCCCCCCCGCACCGCCCCGCCGCCCGCGCCACCTTCGCCCCAGACCCTTCCAAGCCAACCCAGGGACGGTCGCGACGCACACCACGGGGGAAGTGCGCCCGGCCCGGGGACGTCCGACTCCGAGAACGCACGCGTGAAGGCCAGGCCCCCGAAAGGGTCAGCCCCCCGCGACGCCCCAGGCGGCCGCCAATCCCAGCCGGGTTGAATCCCCCGATCGGACTGCGTGGTCCCCACCCGTTTACCTCTCAACGGTTTCACGCCCTGTTGAACTCTCTCTTCAAAGTTCTTTTCAACTTTCCCTTAAGGTACTTGTCCTCTATCGGTCTCGTGCCAGTATTTAGCCTTAGATGGAGTTTACCACCCGCTTTGGGCTGCATTCACAAACAACCCGACTCCGAGAAGACCGCGCCCCGGCGCGCCGGGGGCCGCTACCGGCCTCACACCGTCCCTGGGCAGAGCCTCCATCAGAAGGACTCGGGCCCCCTCCGGGCGGCGTCGGGCGCAACGACCTTCTGTACGCTACATTTCCCGCGCCCGAGGCCGGGCGGGGATTCAGCGCTGGGCTCTTCCCTCTTCGCTCGCCGCTACTGAGGGAATCCTGGTTAGTTTCTTTTCCTCCGCTTAGTAATATGCTTAAATTCAGCGGGTCGTCTCGTCTGATCTGAGGTCGGAAATGAGGGGGTAGTAGGCGCGGCCGGCCCCTCCGCCGAGGCGGGTGCGGGGCCGGGCTCGCTGGATCTTTCCGCGGCGCCGCCGCGCCGACCGACCGCGGTGGGAACACGGGACGCGGGCAGCGCGATGGTCGCTAACTCCACCGGCAGCCGCGCCCGGACCCGGTGCGGGAGGGTCGACGGGGAAGCGGACGTCGCGGGTCTGCACTTAAGGGGACGAAGGTCGCGCCCGAGGGGCGCGTCCTGCGAACCCCCAACCGCGGGAGCTGGTGAAGGGGCCCGGGACGAAGGCGGCAGCCGCGCGAACGTTGCACGGAAGTCGCGCCGACGGAGCCCGGGATTCCCTTCGCTCCCGATTGATATTCGAGCGACGCTCAGACAGGCGTGGCCCCGGGACGGACCCGGGGCCGCAAAGTGCGTTCGAAGTGTCGATGATCAATGTGTCCTGCAATTCACATTAGTTCTCGCAGCTAGCTGCGTCCTTCATCGACGCACGAGCCGAGTGATCCACCGCTAAG
>NC_083740.1:13034167-13046667 GCF_033458585.1 Syngnathus typhle
GGAGGCGGCCGGTCCTCCCTCCTTGGATGTATAACATTCGCAGACATGCCGGAGCGGACACTTGACGGCGCAAGAGCCTTTGGCACTTAGAAAATATTCGCCAAAGTTGGCGCGAGCTCCAGAAGGAGAGGCTGATTTTTCGCCATTTGTGGCCGACCGAGGGAACCAGCCAAAGCGGACACTTTACGGCGCAAGAGCCGTTGGCACTTAGAAAATATTCGCCAAAGTTGGCGCGAGCTCCAGAAGGAGAGGCTGATTTTTTCGCCTTTTGTGGCCGACCGAGGGAACCAGCCGGAGCGGACACTTGACGGCGCAAGAGCCGTTGGCACTTAGAAAATATTCGCCGAAGTTGGCGCGAGCTCCAGAAGGAGAGGCTGATTTTTCGCCTTTTGTGGCCGACCGAGGGAACCAGCCGGAGCGGACACATTACGGCGCAAGAGCCGTTGGCACTTAGAAAATATTCGCCTGAGTTGGCGCGAGCTCCAGGTGGAGAGGCTGATTTTTCGCCATTTGTGGCCGACCGAGGGAACCAGCCACAACGGACACATTACCCACCGGCCTGTGTTTAAGGAGGCGGCCGGTCCTCCGTCCTTGGATGGATCACATTCGCAGACTTTCGCCCGGCCGGTGGTTCAAGGAGGCGGCCGGTCCTCCCTCCTTGGATGTATAACATTCGCAGACTTTCGCCCGGCCGGTGGTTCAAGGAGGCGGCCGGTCCTCCCTCCTTGGATGTATAACATTCGCAGATTTTCGCCCGGCCTATGTTTAGTGAGGCGGCCGGTCCTCCCCCTCCTTGGATGGACAACATTCGCAGATTTTCTGCCCGGCCTGTGTTTAAGGAGGCGGCCGGTTCCCTCCTTCCTTGGATGTATAACATTCGTAGATTTTCGCCCGGCCTATGTTTAGTGAGGCGACCGGTCCTCCGCGGAGAGCGACCCGCAAGTGGGGAGGAACCGTCCACCCAACGCCGGCGCGAGCCGGGGCCGGTGGGGGCCCTACCAAGGCGGGTCTCATTGCCTGTCGGTCAGTTCGGGAGAAGGTGGGGGTACTCGGAGGCCCGCCGGGAGCAGACGGGGGTCCGGAAGGTGAGGGGGTGAAGGACGGCGGTCGGGAGCAGACGGCCGTCCCCGGGAGGGGGTGTTTGTTCACGTGCGGACGCCGGGAGCAGGCGGCCGTCACGCGATTCTGCCAACCGTTCCCACCGGCCTGTGTTTAAGGAGGCGGCCGGTCCTCCACGAGAAGAATTCTGCCAAACGTTCCACCGGCCTGTGTTTAAGGAGGCGGCCGGTCCTCCCCGTCGTTCCGCCGGCCTGTGTTTAAGGAGGCGGCCGGTCCTCCACGAGAAGAATTCTGCCAACGTTCCACCGGCCTGTGTTTAAGGAGGCGGCCGGTCCTCCCCGTCGTTGCGCTATTTGCGGCCGACCGGGGAACCAGCGCGGAGCGGACACTTTACGGCCAAAGAGCCGTTGGCACTTAGAAATTTTTCGCCAAAGTTGGCGCGAGCTCCAGAAGGAGAGGCTGATTTTTCGCTATTTGCGGCCGACCGCAGAACCAGCGCGGAGCGGACACTTTACGGCGCAAGAGCCGTTGGCACTTAGAAAATATTCGCCAAAGTTGGCGCGAGCTCCAGAAGGAGAGGCTGATTTTTCACTATTTGTGGCCGACCGAGGGAACCAGCCAAAGCGGACACTTTACGGCGCAAGAGCCGTTGGCACTTAGAAAATATTCGCCAAATTTGGCGCGAGCTCCAGAAGGAGAGGCTGATTTTTCGCCTTTTGTGGCCGACCGAGGGAACCAGCCACAGCGGACACATTACGGCGCAAGAGCCGTTGGCACTTAGAAAATATTCGCCAAAGTTGGCGCGAGCTCCAGAAGGAGAGGCAGGTAGCTCCTAGGTTCGCTGTCCGAGCAGGTGAACACTTTTTGGGGGGGAACACATCGCTAGAGACACCAGCCGCCTGGTTCTCGGGGTCAAAACTTGTGTTCCCCACACTCGTTCTGACTATATTTTGCGATTTGGGGGTAAAGGTAATGAGTACAGTGACTAGGGGGACCAACTCATCGTACTCTGGCGCACCAACAGACCAAAGCTGGTACTGCACTTACCCCTGGTACCCCAACCCCTGGTACCTGAAGGGCGAGAGGCTGATTTTGCGCTATTTGCGGCCGACCGGGGAACCAGCGCGGAGCGGACACTTTACGGCCAAAGAGCCGTTGGCACTTAGAAAATATTCGCCAAAGTTGGCGCGAGCTCCAGAAGGAGAGGCTGATTTTTCGCCTTTTGTGGCCGACCGAGGGAACCAGCCACAGCGGACACATTACGGCGCAAGAGCCGTTGGCACTTAGAAAATATTCGCCAAAGTTGGCGCGAGCTCCAGAAGGAGAGGCTGATTTTTCGCTATTTGCGGCCGACCGAGGGAACCAGCCGAAGCGGACACATTACGGCGCAAGAGCCGTTGGCACTTAGAAAATATTCGCCAAAGTTGGCGCGAGCTCCAGAAGGAGAGGCTGATTTTTTGCTATTTGCGGCCGACCGAGGGAACCAGCCGAAGCGGACACATTACGGCGCAAGAGCCGTTGGCACTTAGGCGAGCTCCAGAAGGAGAGGCTGATTTTTCGCTATTTGTGGCCGACAAAGGGAACCAGACAAAGCGGACACATTACGGCGCAAGAGCCGTTGGCACTTAGAAAATATTCGCCAAAGTTGGCGCGAGCTCCAGAAGGAGAGGCTGATTTTTCGCTATTTGCGGCCGACCGAGGGAACCAGCCGAAGCGGACACATTACGGCGCAAGAGCCGTTGGCACTTAGAAAATATTCGCCAAAGTTGGCGCGAGCTCCAGAAGGAGAGGCTGATTTTTCGCTATTTGTGGCCGACCGAGGGAACCAGGCAAAGCGGACACATTACGGCGCAAGAGCCGTTGGCACTTAGGCGAGCTCCAGAAGGAGAGGCTGATTATTCGCTATTTGTGGCCGACAAAGGGAACCAGACAAAGCGGACACTTTACGGCGCAAGAGCCGTTGGCACTTAGAAAATATTCGCCAAAGTTGGCGCGAGCTCCAGAAGGAGAGGCTGATTTTTCGCTATTTGTGGCCGACCGAGGGAACCAGGCAAAGCGGACACATTACGGCGCAAGAGCCGTTGGCACTTAGGCGAGCTCCAGAAGGAGAGGCTGATTTTTCGCTATTTGTGGCCGACAAAGGGAACCAGACAAAGCGGACACTTTACGGCGCAAGAGCCGTTGGCACTTAGAAAATATTCGCCAAAGTTGGCGCGAGCTCCAGAAGGAGAGGCTGATTTTTCGCTATTTGCGGCCGACCGAGGGAACCAGCCGAAGCGGACACATTACGGCGCAAGAGCCGTTGGCACTTAGAAAATATTCGCCAAAGTTGGCGCGAGCTCCAGAAGGAGAGGCTGATTTTTCGCTATTTGTGGCCGACCGAGGGAACCAGGCAAAGCGGACACATTACGGCGCAAGAGCCGTTGGCACTTAGGCGAGCTCCAGAAGGAGAGGCTGATTTTTCGCTATTTGTGGCCGACAAAGGGAACCAGACAAAGCGGACACTTTACGGCGCAAGAGCCGTTGGCACTTAGAAAATATTCGCCAAAGTTGGCGCGAGCTCCAGAAGGAGAGGCTGATTTTTCGCTATTTGCGGCCGACCGAGGGAACCAGCCGAAGCGGACACATTACGGCGCAAGAGCCGTTGGCACTTAGAAAATATTCGCCTGAGTTGGCGCGAGCTCCAGAAGGAGAGGCTGATTTTTCGCTATTTGTGGCCGACCGAGGGAACCAGACAAAGCGGACACATTACGGCGCAAGAGCCGTTGGCACTTAGAAAATATTCGCCAAAGTTGGCGCGAGCTCCAGGGAGAGAGGCTGATTTTTCGCTCTTTGTGGCCGACCGAGGGAACCAGCCGAAGCGGACACTTTACGGCGCAAGAGCCGTTGGCACTTAGAAAATATTCTGAAATTCTCACCGACCTCCGTAGTGTAGAGGCCGAGTTATCGCGATTCGGAACCGACCGGGGAACCGTCGGCACTCGGACAAGTTGTGCGGCAGCCCACGCTCGCACTTAGAAAATATTCTGAAATTCTCACCGACCTCCATAGTGGAGAGGCCGAATTTTCGACATTCGTGGCCGACCGGGGAACCGTCGCCACTCGGACAGCTTGTGCGGCAGCCCACGCTCGCACTTAGAAAATATTCTGAAATTCTCACCGACCTCCGTAGTGGAGAGGCCGAATTATCGCCATTCGGATCCGACCGGGGAACCGTCGCCACTCGGACAGCTTGTGCGGCAGCCCACGCTCGCACTTAGAAAATATTCTGAAATTCTCACCGACCTCCGTAGTGGAGAGGCCGAATTATCGCCATTCGGAACCGACCGGGGAACCGTCGCCACTCGGACAGCTTGTGCGGCAGCCCACGCTCGCACTTAGAAAATATTCTGAAATTCTCACCGACCTCCGTAGTGGAGAGGCCGAATTATCGCGATTCGGATCCGACAGGGGAACCGTCGCCACTCGGACAGCTTGTGCGGCAGCCCACGCTCGCACTTAGAAAATATTCTGAAATTCTCACCGACCTCCATAGTGGAGAGGCCGAATTTTCGACATTCGTGGCCGACCGGGGAACCGTCGCCACTCGGACAGCTTGTGCGGCAGCCCACGCTCGCACTTAGAAAATATTCTGAAATTCTCACCGACCTCCGTAGTGGAGAGGCCGAATTATCGCGATTCGGATCCGACAGGGGAACCGTCGCCACTCGGACAGCTTGTGCGGCAGCCCACGCTGGCACTTAGAAAATATTCTGAAATTCTCACCGACCTCCGTAGTGGAGAGGCCGAATTATCGCCATTCGGAACCGACCGGGGAACCGTCGCCACTCGGACAGCTTGTGCGGCAGCCCACGCTCGCACTTAGAAAATATTCTGAAATTCTCACCGACCTCCGTAGTGGAGAGGCCGAATTATCGCGATTCGGATCCGACAGGGGAACCGTCGCCACTCGGACAGCTTGTGCGGCAGCCCACGCTGGCACTTAGAAAATATTCTGAAATTCTCACCGACCTCCGTAGTGGAGAGGCCGAATTATCGCCATTCGGAACCGACCGGGGAACCGTCGCCACTCGGACAGCTTGTGCGGCAGCCCACGCTCGCACTTAGAAAATATTCTGAAATTCTCACCGACCTCCGTAGTGGAGAGGCCGAATTATCGCGATTCGGATCCGACAGGGGAACCGTCGCCACTCGGACAGCTTGTGCGGCAGCCCACGCTCGCACTTAGAAAATATTCTGAAATTCTCACCGACTTCCGTGGTGGAGAGGCCGAATTATCGCGATTCGGGTCCGAAAGGAGAACCGTCGCAATTCGGACAGCTTGTGCGGCAGCCCACGCTCGCACTTAGAAAATATTCTGAAATTCTCACCGACCTCCGTGGTGGAGAGGCCGAATTTTCGCCATTCGGAACCGACCGGGGAACCGTCGCCACTCGGACAGCTTGTGCGGCAGCCCACGCTCGCACTTAGAAAATATTCTGAAATTCTCACCGACTTCCGTGGTGGAGAGGCCGAATTATCGCGATTCGGGTCCGAAAGGAGAACCGTCGCAATTCGGACAGCTTGTACGGCAGCCCACGCTCGCACTTAGAAAATATTCTGAAATTCTCACCGACCTCCGTGGTGGAGAGGCCGAATTTTCGCCATTCGGATCCGACCGGGGAACCGTCGCCACTCGGACAAGTTGTGCGGCAGCCCACGCTCGCACTTAGAAAATATTCTGAAATTCTCACCGACCTCCGTGGTGGAGAGGCCGAATTCTCGACATTCGGATCCGACCGGGGAACCGTCGCCACTCGGACAAGTTGCGTGTCAGCCCTCGGTGACACTTAGAAAATATTCGCAAAATTTTCTCGGACCTCCAGGACCGCTTTTTCACCCTCGCTGTCCGACCGGGGAACCGTCGTAGCTCGGACAGTTTGTGTGCCAGCATCCGCTGGCACTTAGAAAAATTTTAAAAAAGAAAAAAAACACTTCTGCATATACGTTCTGACTATATTTTGCGATTAGGGGGTAAAGGTAATGAGTACAGTGACTAGGGGGACCAACTCATCGTACTCTGGCGCACCAACACGCCAAAGTTGGTACTGCACTTACACCCCTGGTACCCCAACGCCTGGTACCTGAAGGGCGAGAGGCTGATTTTGCGCTATTTGAGGCCGACCGGGGAACCAGCGCGGAGCGGACACATTACGGCGAATGAGCCGTTGGCACTTAGAAAATTTTTGAGCTTTTTTCGGACTTCCGTGAGGCTGATTTTGCGCTATTTGCGGCCGACCGGGGAACCAGCGCGGAGCGGACACATTACGGCGAATGAGCCGTTGGCACTTAGAAAATTTTTGAGCTTTTTTCGGACTTCCGTGAGGCTGATTTTGCGCTATTTGCGGCCGACCGGGGAACCAGCGCGGAGCGGACACATTACGGCGAATGAGCCGTTGGCACTTAGAAAATTTTTGAGCTTTTTTCGGACTTCCGTGTGGAGCTTTGGGGCCGTTCCGCCTAACTTTTTATGCCCGATTGGGCTTCCAGGGAGGCGGCTAAGCATTTTTGACCAATCGTGGAGCTTTTTTGGGACTTCCGTGTGGAGCTTTGGGGCCGTTCCGCCTAACTTTTTATGCCCGATTGGGCTTCCAGGGAGGCGGCTAAGCATTTTTGACCAATCGTGGAGCTTTTTTGGGACTTCCGTGTGGAGCTTTGGGGCCGTTCCGCCTAACTTTTTATGCCCGATTGGGCTTCCAGGGAGGCGGCTAAGCATTTTTGACCAATCGTGGAGCTTTTTTGGGACTTCCGTGTGGAGCTTTGGGGCCGTTCCGCCTAACTTTTTATGCCCGATTGGGCTTCCAGGGAGGCGGCTAAGCATTTTTGACCAATCGTGGAGCTTTTTTGGGACTTCCGTGTGGAGCTTTGGGGCCGTTCCGCCTAACTTTTTATGCCCGATTGGGCTTCCAGGGAGGCGGCTAAGCATTTTTGACCAATCGTGGAGCTTTTTTGGGACTTCCGTGTGGAGCTTTGGGGCCGTTCCGCCTAACTTTTTATGCCCGATTGGGCTTCCAGGGAGGCGGCTAAGCATTTTTGACCAATCGTGGAGCTTTTTTGGGACTTCCGTGTGGAGCTTTGGGGCAGTTCCGCCTAACTTTTTATGCCCGATTGGGCTTCCAGGGAGGCGGCTAAGCATTTTTGACCAATCGTGGAGCTTTTTTGGGACTTCAGTGTGGAGCTTTGGGGCCGTTCCGCCTAACTTTTTATGCCCGATTGGGCTTCCAGGGAGGCGGCTAAGCATTTTTGACCAATCGTGGAGCTTTTTTGGGACTTCCGTGTGGAGCTTTGGGGCCGTTCCGCCTAACTTTTTATGCCCGATTGGGCTTCCAGGGAGGCGGCTAAGCATTTTTAACACGTTATGGAGCTTTTGGAGGACCTCCACACGGAGCTCCAGCGCCGGTCCGCCTAACATTTTACGCCCGCTTGGGCTTCCAGGGACGCGGCTAAGCATTTTTAACACGTTATGGAGCTTTTGGAGGACCTCCACACGGAGCTCCACGGCCGGTCCGCCTAACATTTTACGCCCGATTTGGCTTCCAGGGACGCGGCTAAGAATTTTTAACAGAAATGGAGCTTTTGGAGGACCTCCACACGGAGCTCCACGGCCGGTCCGCCTAACATCTTACGCCCGATTTGGCTTCCAGGGACGCGGCTAAGAATTTTTAACAGAAATGGAGCTTTTGGAGGACCTCCACACGGAGCTCCACGGCCGGTCCGCCTAACATCTTACGCCCGATTTGGCTTCCAGGGACGCGGCTAAGAATTTTTAACAGAAATGGAGCTTTTGGAGGACCTCCACACGGAGCTCCACGGCCGGTCCGCCTAACATCTTACGCCCGATTTGGCTTCCAGGGACGCGGCTAAGAATTTTTAACAGAAATGGAGCTTTTGGAGGACCTCCACACGGAGCTCCACGGCCGGTCCGCCTAACATCTTACGCCCGATTTGGCTTCCAGGGACGCGGCTAAGAATTTTTAACAGAAATGGAGCTTTTGGAGGACCTCCACACGGAGCTCCACGGCCGGTCCGCCTAACATCTTACGCCCGATTTGGCTTCCAGGGACGCGGCTAAGAATTTTTAACAGAAATGGAGCTTTTGGAGGACCTCCACACGGAGCTCCACGGCCGGTCCGCCTAACATCTTACGCCCGATTTGGCTTCCAGGGACGCGGCTAAGAATTTTTAACAGAAATGGAGCTTTTGGAGGACCTCCACACGGAGCTCCACGGCCGGTCCGCCTAACATCTTACGCCCGATTTGGCTTCCAGGGACGCGGCTAAGAATTTTTAACAGAAATGGAGCTTTTGGAGGACCTCCACACGGAGCTCCACGGCCGGTCCGCCTAACATCTTACGCCCGATTTGGCTTCCAGGGACGCGGCTAAGAATTTTTAACAGAAATGGAGCTTTTGGAGGACCTCCACACGGAGCTCCACGGCCGGTCCGCCTAACATCTTACGCCCGATTTGGCTTCCAGGGACGCGGCTAAGAATTTTTAACAGAAATGGAGCTTTTGGAGGACCTCCACACGGAGCTCCACGGCCGGTCCGCCTAACATCTTACGCCCGATTTGGGTTCCAGGGACGCGGCTAAGGATTTTTAACAGAAATGGAGCTTTTGGAGGACCTCCACACGGAGCTCCACGGCCGGTCCGCCTAACATCTTACGCCCGATTTGGGTTCCAGGGACGCGGCTAAGAATTTTTAACAGAAATGGAGCTTTTTGCGCACTTCCAGCCGGTGCTTTGGGGGCCTTCCCCCTCACTTGCTTCGCCCGAGGAGGCTTCCAGGGAGGCGGCTAAGCATTTTTAACAGAAATGGAGCTTTTGCGCACTTCCAGACGGTGCTTTGGGGCCGGGATGACGTTTCAAAGCTGCCGCTGCAGCTGCGGCGGGGAGTTGCCTCCCTCCGGTGGACACGACGAGTAAATACACCCGCATTCGAACTTAGAGCATATTGGCCTACTCTCCGCTCCGGGCCGGCTCCACGCGGTGCCGGGGCCAGCGGGAGGGCGTGCACACGCGCGAGATGGCCGGAAAAAAGCTCCAGAAGAGCGGGTTGACGCTTTTTGAGCACCGCGGCGGAGATCGCGGAGCATGAATGACTTCCAGCGGGCCGCGAACACACCCAACGCCGTCCGAGGGAACTTTGTGACTTCCCCACGCGCTCCCGGGTTCACCGGGAGGCCGCGCACACGGGCGAGGTGGCCGGAAAAAAGCTCCAGAAGAGCGGGTTGACGCTTTTTGAGCACCGCGGCGGAGATCGCGGAGCATTATTAGGCGTCCAACGGGCCCAATTCGGCTCGGCTGACCGCGCAGCGCGCCCCGCTACCTCGCACGGGACGCAGCACGCCCCCCGCGCAGACTTCCAGGCGGCCGGGATGACGTTTCAAAGCTGCCGCTGCAGCTGCGGCGGGGAGTTGCCTCCCTCCGGTGGACACGACGAGTAAATACACCAGCTTTTTTTTTTTTTTTTTTTTTGCTCAGGAGGGGGACGTTGACTGGTTCGGTGTCCGGGGGAAAGTGCTCTTTTCTCGGCCAGGAGAAAGATTAGACTCCGAGCCCGCCGCTGGAGAAAATTTTAGGTACCAGGAGCGGATTTTTTTTCTCCAGGGCCGTTCCGCCTAACATTTTACGCCCGATTGGGCTTCCAGGGACGCGGCTAAGCATTTTTAACGTTATGGAGCTTTTTGAGGACCTCCACATGGAGCTCCACGGCCGTTCCGCCTTGCTTTTTACGCCCGATTGGGCTTCCAGGGACGCGGCTAAGCATTTTTAACAAGTTATGGAGCTTTTTGAGGACCTCCACACGGAGCTCCAGGGCCGTTCCGCCCAACATTTTACGCCCGATTGGGCTTCCAGGGACGCGGCTAAGCATTTTTAACACGTTATGGAGCTTTTGGAGGACCTCCACACGGAGCTCCACGGCCGGTCCGCCTAACATTTTACGCCCGATTTGGCTTCCAGGGACGCGGCTAAGCATTTTTAACACGTTATGGAGCTTTTTTGGGACCTCCACACGGAGCTCCACGGCCGGTCCGCCTAACATTTTACGCCCGATTAGATTTGCATAATAATTTGGAACACGGTGCCGTGTTCCAAATTATTATGCAAATTGTATTTGTCATAAAGATTACATTTTTCGAGCTTTTTGAGGACCTCCACACGGAGCTCCAGCGCCGGTCCGCCTAACATTTTACGCCCGATTTGGGTTCCAGGGACGCGGCTAAGCATTTTTAACACGTTATGGAGCTTTTGGAGGACCTCCACACGGAGCTCCACGGCCGGTCCGCCTCACTTTTTACGCCCGATTTGGGTTCCAGGGACGCGGCTAAGCATTTTTAACACGTTATGGAGCTTTTTGAGGACCTCCACACGGAGCTCTACGGCCGGTCCGCCTCACTTTTTACGCCCGATTAGATTTGCATAATAATTTGGAACACGGTGCCGTGTTCCAAATTATTATGCAAATTGTATTTGTCATAAAGATTACATTTTTCTGTTTTTCAATTGAAATGGACGGTATTCTGTGTCTGTGTCTGAAATCAATGGCTTACACCTGTGATAGTCTGCCAGGTGAGCCCAATAAAGGAAACACTATTTAAGCTTGGCGTTCCACATCTCCGGCCTCTTTTTCATCTGGACCAAGCAACAAGCAACATGGGAAAGAAAAAGGATCTCTCTGCTGTCGAAAAGCGTGAAATCGTTCAATGCCTTGGACAAGGTATGAAGACATTCGACATTTCACGAAACCTTAGGCGTGACCATCGAACTGTGAAGAAATTTGTCGCTGATTCGGAGCACACGCGGGTTCGTGCAGATAAAGACACAACTCGGAAGATATCTGCAAGACAAATACATCGAATCAAGAGGGCGGCTGCTAGCATGCCACTACGGACAAGCAAACAAATATTCGACGCTGCACGTGCCGGTGAAGTCCCACGAACGTCGAGGTGTAGGATCCTCCAGAGTCTTGCAGTGATGCGCAAACCCTCCATTCGGCCACCCCTAAACAACGCGAACAAGCAGAAACGGCTAAAGTGGGCCCAGGATTACATGAAGACTGATTTTCAGACGGTCCTGTTCACTGATGAGTGTCGTGCAACATTGGACGGTCCGGGTAGGTGTAGAAATTGAGAATAATTGTCAATTTCTGTCTATGTGAAGCCCTTTGAGACTGCTTGTGATTTAGGGCTATACAAATAAACTTGATTTGACTTGACTTTACAGATGGATGGAGTCGTGGATGGTTGGTGGACGGCCACGATAGCCCAACAAGGCTGCGGCGTCAGCAAGGAGGTGGCGGAGTCATGTTTTGGGCCGGAATCATGGGGAGAGAGCTGCTTGGCCCCTTTAGGGTCCCTGAAGGCGTGAAAATGACGTCGGTAAAGTATGTGGAGTTTCTGAGTGAACACTTTCGTCCATGGTACAACAAGAAGAACCGTGCTTTCCGTAGCAAAATCATCTTCATGCACGACAATGCACCATCTCATGCTGCAAGAAATACTTCAGCAGCTTTGGCTGCTATGGGACTGAAGGGAGAGAAACTGATGGTGTGGCCCCCATCCTCCCCTGACCTCAATCCTATTGAAAACTATTGGAGCATCGTCAAGCAGAAGATCTACGAGGGTGGGAGGCAGTTCACTTCCAAACAGCAGCTCTGGGAGGCTATTCTGACATCCTGCAAAGAAATTCAACCAGAAACTGTCCAAAAACTCACAAGGTCAATGGATGCAAGAATTGTGAAGCTGCTATTAAATAAAGGCTCCTATGTTAAAATGTAACTTGTTTGTTTTTGATTGAAAAATCCGCCGCCCAAAGAGGCCGCGCACGCCAATCTCACGCCGGGCAGGAGCGATCGAAAGCCGGCTAAACGGCAGAGGAACCACCGCCGCCCAAAGAGGCCGCGCACGCCAATCTCACGCCGGGCAGGAGCGATCGAAAGCCGGCTAAACGGCAGAGGAACCACCGCCGCCCAAAGAGGCCGCGCACGCCAATCTCACGCCGGGCAGGAGCGATCGAAAGCCGGCTAAACGGCAGAGGAACCACCGCCGCCCAAAGAGGCCGCGCACGCCAATCTCACGCCGGGCAGGAGCGATCGAAAGCCGGCTAAACGGCAGAGGAACCGCCGGCTATTTTGGAAAATCTGCATAATAATTTGGAACACGGTGTAGCCGCCCTCGGAGCTCTCCTGCCCGGCGTGGGTTTGCGCCCGGTACTTTATGGAAGCCTGTTTGGCCCGACTTCCAGCTGGCGGGGCCTCTTTGAAAGCATAGCCGCCCTCGGAGCTCTCCTGCCCGGCGTGGGTTTGCGCCCGGTACTTTATGGAAGCCTGTTTGGCCCGACTTCCAGCTGGCGGGGCCTCTTTGAAAGCATAGCCGCCCTCGGAGCTCTCCTGCCCGGCG
>NC_083740.1:13064167-13076667 GCF_033458585.1 Syngnathus typhle
CGTACGGTCGCGCCAAGGCCTGCGGGGGCGGCGCGTAGCGCACGCTCTCGCGGCGGCCGAGGCGCTAGAGTGCGACCCGCAAGTGGGGAGGAACCGTCCACCCAACGCCGGCGCGAGCCGGGGCCGGTGGGGGCCCTACCAAGGCGGGTCATGAGTGCCAGTCGGTCAGTTCGGGAGAAGGGGAGGGTACTCGGAGGCCCGCCGGGAGCAGACGGGGGTCCGGAAGCTGAGGGGGGTGAAGGACGGCGGCCGGGAGCAGACGGCCGTCCCCGGGAGGGGGGTGTTCGTTCACGTGCGGACGCCGGGAGCAGGCGGCCGTCACGCGATTCTGCCAACCGTTCCCACCGGCCTGTGTTTAAGGAGGCGGCCGGTCCTCCGTCCTTGGATGGATCACATTCGCAGACTTTCGCCCGGCCGGTGGTTCAAGGAGGCGGCCGGTCCTCCCTCCTTGGATGTATAACATTCGCAGACATGCCGGAGCGGACACTTGACGGCGCAAGAGCCTTTGGCACTTAGAAAATATTCGCCAAAGTTGGCGCGAGCTCCAGAAGGAGAGGCTGATTTTTCGCCATTTGTGGCCGACCGAGGGAACCAGCCAAAGCGGACACTTTACGGCGCAAGAGCCGTTGGCACTTAGAAAATATTCGCCAAAGTTGGCGCGAGCTCCAGAAGGAGAGGCTGATTTTTTCGCCTTTTGTGGCCGACCGAGGGAACCAGCCGGAGCGGACACTTGACGGCGCAAGAGCCGTTGGCACTTAGAAAATATTCGCCGAAGTTGGCGCGAGCTCCAGAAGGAGAGGCTGATTTTTCGCCTTTTGTGGCCGACCGAGGGAACCAGCCGGAGCGGACACATTACGGCGCAAGAGCCGTTGGCACTTAGAAAATATTCGCCTGAGTTGGCGCGAGCTCCAGGTGGAGAGGCTGATTTTTCGCCATTTGTGGCCGACCGAGGGAACCAGCCACAACGGACACATTACCCACCGGCCTGTGTTTAAGGAGGCGGCCGGTCCTCCGTCCTTGGATGGATCACATTCGCAGACTTTCGCCCGGCCGGTGGTTCAAGGAGGCGGCCGGTCCTCCCTCCTTGGATGTATAACATTCGCAGACTTTCGCCCGGCCGGTGGTTCAAGGAGGCGGCCGGTCCTCCCTCCTTGGATGTATAACATTCGCAGATTTTCGCCCGGCCTATGTTTAGTGAGGCGGCCGGTCCTCCCCCTCCTTGGATGGACAACATTCGCAGATTTTCTGCCCGGCCTGTGTTTAAGGAGGCGGCCGGTTCCCTCCTTCCTTGGATGTATAACATTCGTAGATTTTCGCCCGGCCTATGTTTAGTGAGGCGACCGGTCCTCCGCGGAGAGCGACCCGCAAGTGGGGAGGAACCGTCCACCCAACGCCGGCGCGAGCCGGGGCCGGTGGGGGCCCTACCAAGGCGGGTCTCATTGCCTGTCGGTCAGTTCGGGAGAAGGTGGGGGTACTCGGAGGCCCGCCGGGAGCAGACGGGGGTCCGGAAGGTGAGGGGGTGAAGGACGGCGGTCGGGAGCAGACGGCCGTCCCCGGGAGGGGGTGTTTGTTCACGTGCGGACGCCGGGAGCAGGCGGCCGTCACGCGATTCTGCCAACCGTTCCCACCGGCCTGTGTTTAAGGAGGCGGCCGGTCCTCCACGAGAAGAATTCTGCCAAACGTTCCACCGGCCTGTGTTTAAGGAGGCGGCCGGTCCTCCCCGTCGTTCCGCCGGCCTGTGTTTAAGGAGGCGGCCGGTCCTCCACGAGAAGAATTCTGCCAACGTTCCACCGGCCTGTGTTTAAGGAGGCGGCCGGTCCTCCCCGTCGTTGCGCTATTTGCGGCCGACCGGGGAACCAGCGCGGAGCGGACACTTTACGGCCAAAGAGCCGTTGGCACTTAGAAATTTTTCGCCAAAGTTGGCGCGAGCTCCAGAAGGAGAGGCTGATTTTTCGCTATTTGCGGCCGACCGCAGAACCAGCGCGGAGCGGACACTTTACGGCGCAAGAGCCGTTGGCACTTAGAAAATATTCGCCAAAGTTGGCGCGAGCTCCAGAAGGAGAGGCTGATTTTTCACTATTTGTGGCCGACCGAGGGAACCAGCCAAAGCGGACACTTTACGGCGCAAGAGCCGTTGGCACTTAGAAAATATTCGCCAAATTTGGCGCGAGCTCCAGAAGGAGAGGCTGATTTTTCGCCTTTTGTGGCCGACCGAGGGAACCAGCCACAGCGGACACATTACGGCGCAAGAGCCGTTGGCACTTAGAAAATATTCGCCAAAGTTGGCGCGAGCTCCAGAAGGAGAGGCTGATTTTTCGCTATTTGCGGCCGACCGAGGGAACCAGCCGAAGCGGACACATTACGGCGCAAGAGCCGTTGGCACTTAGAAAATATTCGCCAAAGTTGGCGCGAGCTCCAGAAGGAGAGGCTGATTATTCGCTATTTGTGGCCGACAAAGGGAACCAGACAAAGCGGACACTTTACGGCGCAAGAGCCGTTGGCACTTAGAAAATATTCGCCAAAGTTGGCGCGAGCTCCAGAAGGAGAGGCTGATTTTTCGCTATTTGTGGCCGACCGAGGGAACCAGGCAAAGCGGACACATTACGGCGCAAGAGCCGTTGGCACTTAGGCGAGCTCCAGAAGGAGAGGCTGATTTTTCGCTATTTGTGGCCGACAAAGGGAACCAGACAAAGCGGACACTTTACGGCGCAAGAGCCGTTGGCACTTAGAAAATATTCGCCAAAGTTGGCGCGAGCTCCAGAAGGAGAGGCTGATTTTTCGCTATTTGCGGCCGACCGAGGGAACCAGCCGAAGCGGACACATTACGGCGCAAGAGCCGTTGGCACTTAGAAAATATTCGCCAAAGTTGGCGCGAGCTCCAGAAGGAGAGGCTGATTTTTCGCTATTTGTGGCCGACCGAGGGAACCAGGCAAAGCGGACACATTACGGCGCAAGAGCCGTTGGCACTTAGGCGAGCTCCAGAAGGAGAGGCTGATTTTTCGCTATTTGTGGCCGACAAAGGGAACCAGACAAAGCGGACACTTTACGGCGCAAGAGCCGTTGGCACTTAGAAAATATTCGCCAAAGTTGGCGCGAGCTCCAGAAGGAGAGGCTGATTTTTCGCTATTTGCGGCCGACCGAGGGAACCAGCCGAAGCGGACACATTACGGCGCAAGAGCCGTTGGCACTTAGAAAATATTCGCCTGAGTTGGCGCGAGCTCCAGAAGGAGAGGCTGATTTTTCGCTATTTGTGGCCGACCGAGGGAACCAGACAAAGCGGACACATTACGGCGCAAGAGCCGTTGGCACTTAGAAAATATTCGCCAAAGTTTGCGCGAGCTCCAGGGAGAGAGGCTGATTTTTCGCTCTTTGTGGCCGACCGAGGGAACCAGCCGAAGCGGACACTTTACGGCGCAAGAGCCGTTGGCACTTAGAAAATATTCTGAAATTCTCACCGACCTCCGTAGTGTAGAGGCCGAGTTATCGCGATTCGGAACCGACCGGGGAACCGTCGGCACTCGGACAAGTTGTGCGGCAGCCCACGCTCGCACTTAGAAAATATTCTGAAATTCTCACCGACCTCCATAGTGGAGAGGCCGAATTTTCGACATTCGTGGCCGACCGGGGAACCGTCGCCACTCGGACAGCTTGTGCGGCAGCCCACGCTCGCACTTAGAAAATATTCTGAAATTCTCACCGACCTCCGTAGTGGAGAGGCCGAATTATCGCCATTCGGATCCGACCGGGGAACCGTCGCCACTCGGACAGCTTGTGCGGCAGCCCACGCTCGCACTTAGAAAATATTCTGAAATTCTCACCGACCTCCGTAGTGGAGAGGCCGAATTATCGCCATTCGGAACCGACCGGGGAACCGTCGCCACTCGGACAGCTTGTGCGGCAGCCCACGCTCGCACTTAGAAAATATTCTGAAATTCTCACCGACCTCCGTAGTGGAGAGGCCGAATTATCGCGATTCGGATCCGACAGGGGAACCGTCGCCACTCGGACAGCTTGTGCGGCAGCCCACGCTCGCACTTAGAAAATATTCTGAAATTCTCACCGACCTCCATAGTGGAGAGGCCGAATTTTCGACATTCGTGGCCGACCGGGGAACCGTCGCCACTCGGACAGCTTGTGCGGCAGCCCACGCTCGCACTTAGAAAATATTCTGAAATTCTCACCGACCTCCGTAGTGGAGAGGCCGAATTATCGCGATTCGGATCCGACAGGGGAACCGTCGCCACTCGGACAGCTTGTGCGGCAGCCCACGCTGGCACTTAGAAAATATTCTGAAATTCTCACCGACCTCCGTAGTGGAGAGGCCGAATTATCGCCATTCGGAACCGACCGGGGAACCGTCGCCACTCGGACAGCTTGTGCGGCAGCCCACGCTCGCACTTAGAAAATATTCTGAAATTCTCACCGACCTCCGTAGTGGAGAGGCCGAATTATCGCGATTCGGATCCGACAGGGGAACCGTCGCCACTCGGACAGCTTGTGCGGCAGCCCACGCTGGCACTTAGAAAATATTCTGAAATTCTCACCGACCTCCGTAGTGGAGAGGCCGAATTATCGCCATTCGGAACCGACCGGGGAACCGTCGCCACTCGGACAGCTTGTGCGGCAGCCCACGCTCGCACTTAGAAAATATTCTGAAATTCTCACCGACCTCCGTAGTGGAGAGGCCGAATTATCGCGATTCGGATCCGACAGGGGAACCGTCGCCACTCGGACAGCTTGTGCGGCAGCCCACGCTCGCACTTAGAAAATATTCTGAAATTCTCACCGACCTCCGTAGTGGAGAGGCCGAATTATCGCCATTCGGAACCGACCGGGGAACCGTCGCCACTCGGACAGCTTGTGCGGCAGCCCACGCTCGCACTTAGAAAATATTCTGAAATTCTCACCGACCTCCGTAGTGGAGAGGCCGAATTATCGCGATTCGGATCCGACAGGGGAACCGTCGCCACTCGGACAACTTGTGCGGCAGCCCACGCTCGCACTTAGAAAATATTCTGAAATTCTCACCGACCTCCGTAGTGGAGAGGCCGAATTATCGCCATTCGGAACCGACCGGGGAACCGTCGCCACTCGGACAGCTTGTGCGGCAGCCCACGCTCGCACTTAGAAAATATTCTGAAATTCTCACCGACTTCCGTGGTGGAGAGGCCGAATTATCGCGATTCGGGTCCGAAAGGAGAACCGTCGCAATTCGGACAGCTTGTGCGGCAGCCCACGCTCGCACTTAGAAAATATTCTGAAATTCTCACCGACCTCCGTGGTGGAGAGGCCGAATTTTCGCCATTCGGAACCGACCGGGGAACCGTCGCCACTCGGACAGCTTGTGCGGCAGCCCACGCTCGCACTTAGAAAATATTCTGAAATTCTCACCGACTTCCGTGGTGGAGAGGCCGAATTATCGCGATTCGGGTCCGAAAGGAGAACCGTCGCAATTCGGACAGCTTGTGCGGCAGCCCACGCTCGCACTTAGAAAATATTCTGAAATTCTCACCGACCTCCGTGGTGGAGAGGCCGAATTTTCGCCATTCGGATCCGACCGGGGAACCGTCGCCACTCGGACAAGTTGTGCGGCAGCCCACGCTCGCACTTAGAAAATATTCTGAAATTCTCACCGACCTCCGTGGTGGAGAGGCCGAATTCTCGACATTCGGATCCGACCGGGGAACCGTCGCCACTCGGACAAGTTGCGTGTCAGCCCTCGGTGACACTTAGAAAATATTCGCAAAATTTTCTCGGACCTCCAGGACCGCTTTTTCACCCTCGCTGTCCGACCGGGGAACCGTCGTAGCTCGGACAGTTTGTGTGCCAGCATCCGCTGGCACTTAGAAAAATTTTAAAAAAGAAAAAAAACACTTCTGCATATACGTTCTGACTATATTTTGCGATTAGGGGGTAAAGGTAATGAGTACAGTGACTAGGGGGACCAACTCATCGTACTCTGGCGCACCAACACGCCAAAGTTGGTACTGTTACACCCCTGGTACCCCAACGCCTGGTACCTGAAGGGCGAGAGGCTGATTTTGCGCTATTTGAGGCCGACCGGGGAACCAGCGCGGAGCGGACACATTACGGCGAATGAGCCGTTGGCACTTAGAAAATTTTTGAGCTTTTTTCGGACTTCCGTGTGGAGCTTTGGGGCCGTTCCGCCTAACTTTTTATGCCCGATTGGGCTTCCAGGGAGGCGGCTAAGCATTTTTGACCAATCGTGGAGCTTTTTTGGGACTTCCGTGTGGAGCTTTGGGGCCGTTCCGCCTAACTTTTTATGCCCGATTGGGCTTCCAGGGAGGCGGCTAAGCATTTTTGACCAATCGTGGAGCTTTTTTGGGACTTCCGTGTGGAGCTTTGGGGCCGTTCCGCCTAACTTTTTATGCCCGATTGGGCTTCCAGGGAGGCGGCTAAGCATTTTTGACCAATCGTGGAGCTTTTTTGGGACTTCCGTGTGGAGCTTTGGGGCCGTTCCGCCTAACTTTTTATGCCCGATTGGGCTTCCAGGGAGGCGGCTAAGCATTTTTGACCAATCGTGGAGCTTTTTTGGGACTTCCGTGTGGAGCTTTGGGGCCGTTCCGCCTAACTTTTTATGCCCGATTGGGCTTCCAGGGAGGCGGCTAAGCATTTTTGACCAATCGTGGAGCTTTTTTGGGACTTCCGTGTGGAGCTTTGGGGCCGTTCCGCCTAACTTTTTATGCCCGATTGGGCTTCCAGGGAGGCGGCTAAGCATTTTTAACACGTTATGGAGCTTTTGGAGGACCTCCACACGGAGCTCCAGCGCCGGTCCGCCTAACATTTTACGCCCGCTTGGGCTTCCAGGGACGCGGCTAAGCATTTTTAACACGTTATGGAGCTTTTGGAGGACCTCCACACGGAGCTCCACGGCCGGTCCGCCTAACATTTTACGCCCGATTTGGCTTCCAGGGACGCGGCTAAGAATTTTTAACAGAAATGGAGCTTTTGGAGGACCTCCACACGGAGCTCCACGGCCGGTCCGCCTAACATCTTACGCCCGATTTGGCTTCCAGGGACGCGGCTAAGAATTTTTAACAGAAATGGAGCTTTTGGAGGACCTCCACACGGAGCTCCACGGCCGGTCCGCCTAACATCTTACGCCCGATTTGGCTTCCAGGGACGCGGCTAAGAATTTTTAACAGAAATGGAGCTTTTGGAGGACCTCCACACGGAGCTCCACGGCCGGTCCGCCTAACATCTTACGCCCGATTTGGCTTCCAGGGACGCGGCTAAGAATTTTTAACAGAAATGGAGCTTTTGGAGGACCTCCACACGGAGCTCCACGGCCGGTCCGCCTAACATCTTACGCCCGATTTGGCTTCCAGGGACGCGGCTAAGAATTTTTAACAGAAATGGAGCTTTTGGAGGACCTCCACACGGAGCTCCACGGCCGGTCCGCCTAACATCTTACGCCCGATTTGGCTTCCAGGGACGCGGCTAAGAATTTTTAACAGAAATGGAGCTTTTGGAGGACCTCCACACGGAGCTCCACGGCCGGTCCGCCTAACATCTTACGCCCGATTTGGCTTCCAGGGACGCGGCTAAGAATTTTTAACAGAAATGGAGCTTTTGGAGGACCTCCACACGGAGCTCCACGGCCGGTCCGCCTAACATCTTACGCCCGATTTGGGTTCCAGGGACGCGGCTAAGGATTTTTAACAGAAATGGAGCTTTTTGCGCACTTCCAGCCGGTGCTTTGGGGGCCTTCCCCCTCACTTGCTTCGCCCGAGGAGGCTTCCAGGGAGGCGGCTAAGCATTTTTAACAGAAATGGAGCTTTTGCGCACTTCCAGACGGTGCTTTGGGGCCGGGATGACGTTTCAAAGCTGCCGCTGCAGCTGCGGCGGGGAGTTGCCTCCCTCCGGTGGACACGACGAGTAAATACACCCGCATTCGAACTTAGAGCATATTGGCCTACTCTCCGCTCCGGGCCGGCTCCACGCGGTGCCGGGGCCAGCGGGAGGGCGTGCACACGCGCGAGATGGCCGGAAAAAAGCTCCAGAAGAGCGGGTTGACGCTTTTTGAGCACCGCGGCGGAGATCGCGGAGCATGAATGACTTCCAGCGGGCCGCGAACACACCCAACGCCGTCCGAGGGAACTTTGTGACTTCCCCACGCGCTCCCGGGTTCACCGGGAGGCCGCGCACACGGGCGAGGTGGCCGGAAAAAAGCTCCAGAAGAGCGGGTTGACGCTTTTTGAGCACCGCGGCGGAGATCGCGGAGCATTATTAGGCGTCCAACGGGCCCAATTCGGCTCGGCTGACCGCGCAGCGCGACCCGCTACCTCGCACGGGACGCAGCACGCCCCCCGCGCAGACTTCCAGGCGGCCGGGATGACGTTTCAAAGCTGCCGCTGCAGCTGCGGCGGGGAGTTGCCTCCCTCCGGTGGACACGACGAGTAAATACACCAGCTTTTTTTTTTTTTTTTTTTTGCTCAGGAGGGGGACGTTGACTGGTTCGGTGTCCGGGGGAAAGTGCTCTTTTCTCGGCCAGGAGAAAGATTAGACTCCGAGCCCGCCGCTGGAGAAAATTTTAGGTACCAGGAGCGGATTTTTTTTCTCCAGGGCCGTTCCGCCTAACATTTTACGCCCGATTGGGCTTCCAGGGACGCGGCTAAGCATTTTTAACGTTATGGAGCTTTTTGAGGACCTCCACATGGAGCTCCACGGCCGTTCCGCCTTGCTTTTTACGCCCGATTGGGCTTCCAGGGACGCGGCTAAGCATTTTTAACAAGTTATGGAGCTTTTTGAGGACCTCCACACGGAGCTCCAGGGCCGTTCCGCCCAACATTTTACGCCCGATTGGGCTTCCAGGGACGCGGCTAAGCATTTTTAACACGTTATGGAGCTTTTGGAGGACCTCCACACGGAGCTCCACGGCCGGTCCGCCTAACATTTTACGCCCGATTTGGCTTCCAGGGACGCGGCTAAGCATTTTTAACACGTTATGGAGCTTTTTTGGGACCTCCACACGGAGCTCCACGGCCGGTCCGCCTAACATTTTACGCCCGATTAGATTTGCATAATAATTTGGAACACGGTGCCGTGTTCCAAATTATTATGCAAATTGTATTTGTCATAAAGATTACATTTTTCGAGCTTTTTGAGGACCTCCACACGGAGCTCCAGCGCCGGTCCGCCTAACATTTTACGCCCGATTTGGGTTCCAGGGACGCGGCTAAGCATTTTTAACACGTTATGGAGCTTTTGGAGGACCTCCACACGGAGCTCCACGGCCGGTCCGCCTCACTTTTTACGCCCGATTTGGGTTCCAGGGACGCGGCTAAGCATTTTTAACACGTTATGGAGCTTTTTGAGGACCTCCACACGGAGCTCCACGGCCGGTCCGCCTCACTTTTTACGCCCGATTAGATTTGCATAATAATTTGGAACACGGTGCCGTGTTCCAAATTATTATGCAAATTGTATTTGTCATAAAGATTACATTTTTCTGTTTTTCAATTGAAATGGACGGTATTCTGTGTCTGTGTCTGAAATCAATGGCTTACACCTGTGATAGTCTGCCAGGTGAGCCCAATAAAGGAAACACTATTTAAGCTTGGCGTTCCACATCTCCGGCCTCTTTTTCATCTGGACCAAGCAACAAGCAACATGGGAAAGAAAAAGGATCTCTCTGCTGTCGAAAAGCGTGAAATCGTTCAATGCCTTGGACAAGGTATGAAGACATTCGACATTTCACGAAACCTTAGGCGTGACCATCGAACTGTGAAGAAATTTGTCGCTGATTCGGAGCACACGCGGGTTCGTGCAGATAAAGACACAACTCGGAAGATATCTGCAAGACAAATACATCGAATCAAGAGGGCGGCTGCTAGCATGCCACTACGGACAAGCAAACAAATATTCGACGCTGCACGTGCCGGTGAAGTCCCACGAACGTCGAGGTGTAGGATCCTCCAGAGTCTTGCAGTGATGCGCAAACCCTCCATTCGGCCACCCCTAAACAACGCGAACAAGCAGAAACGGCTAAAGTGGGCCCAGGATTACATGAAGACTGATTTTCAGACGGTCCTGTTCACTGATGAGTGTCGTGCAACATTGGACGGTCCGGGTAGGTGTAGAAATTGAGAATAATTGTCAATTTCTGTCTATGTGAAGCCCTTTGAGACTGCTTGTGATTTAGGGCTATACAAATAAACTTGATTTGACTTGACTTTACAGATGGATGGAGTCGTGGATGGTTGGTGGACGGCCACGATAGCCCAACAAGGCTGCGGCGTCAGCAAGGAGGTGGCGGAGTCATGTTTTGGGCCGGAATCATGGGGAGAGAGCTGCTTGGCCCCTTTAGGGTCCCTGAAGGCGTGAAAATGACGTCGGTAAAGTATGTGGAGTTTCTGAGTGAACACTTTCGTCCATGGTACAACAAGAAGAACCGTGCTTTCCGTAGCAAAATCATCTTCATGCACGACAATGCACCATCTCATGCTGCAAGAAATACTTCAGCAGCTTTGGCTGCTATGGGACTGAAGGGAGAGAAACTGATGGTGTGGCCCCCATCCTCCCCTGACCTCAATCCTATTGAAAACTATTGGAGCATCGTCAAGCAGAAGATCTACGAGGGTGGGAGGCAGTTCACTTCCAAACAGCAGCTCTGGGAGGCTATTCTGACATCCTGCAAAGAAATTCAACCAGAAACTGTCCAAAAACTCACAAGGTCAATGGATGCAAGAATTGTGAAGCTGCTATTAAATAAAGGCTCCTATGTTAAAATGTAACTTGTTTGTTTTTGATTGAAAAATCCGCCGCCCAAAGAGGCCGCGCACGCCAATCTCACGCCGGGCAGGAGCGATCGAAAGCCGGCTAAACGGCAGAGGAACCACCGCCGCCCAAAGAGGCCGCGCACGCCAATCTCACGCCGGGCAGGAGCGATCGAAAGCCGGCTAAACGGCAGAGGAACCACCGCCGCCCAAAGAGGCCGCGCACGCCAATCTCACGCCGGGCAGGAGCGATCGAAAGCCGGCTAAACGGCAGAGGAACCACCGCCGCCCAAAGAGGCCGCGCACGCCAATCTCACGCCGGGCAGGAGCGATCGAAAGCCGGCTAAACGGCAGAGGAACCGCCGGCTATTTTGGAAAATCTGCATAATAATTTGGAACACGGTGTGAGTGCGATTGCTGGTGTATTTACTCGTCGTGTCCACCGGAGGACGGCAACTCCCCGCCGCAGCTGCAGCGGCAGCGCTTAAATGTCTTCCCGGCCGCCTGGAACTCTGCACGGGGCGTGTTTCGTCCCGCGCAGTGGTACCAGGTCGCGCTGCGCCGTCAGCCGAGCCGCGCGCGGTCCGCTGGAAGTCCACACCCTGTTCCAAATTATTATGCAAGTTGTATTTAAGTGTCATAAAGATTAATTTTTTTGTTTTTAAATTAAACTCATGGACGCTATTCAGTGTAAGGGCTCTTTGGATAACTGAGAGCAATCTCAGACACCGGTGATGATTCCCGGCCAGTTGAGCCCAAAATTAAGGAAAAACTACTTAAGAATGGCGTTCCACATTATTAAGCAGATGAGTTGAAGTTCGCTTTGAGCAGTGGCGGACGCAAACCCACGCCGGGCAGGAGAGCTCGGAGGGCGGCTATGCTTTCAAAGAGGCCGAGCCAGCTGGAAGTCGGGCCAAACAGGCTTCCATAAAGTACCGGGCGCAAACCCACGCCGGGCAGGAGAGCTCCGAGGGCGGCTATGCTTTCAAAGAGGCCCCGCCAGCTGGAAGTCGGGCCAAACAGGCTTCCATAAAGTACCAGGCGCAAACGCAAACCCACGCCGGGCAGGAGAGCTCCGAGGGCGGCTATGCTTTCAAAGAGGCCCCGCCAGCTGGAAGTCGGGCCAAACAGGCTTCCATAAAGTACCAGGCGCAAACGCAAACCCACGCCGGGCAGGAGAGCTCCGAGGGCGGCTATGCTTTCAAAGAGGCCGGGCCAGCTGGAAGTCGGGCCAAACAGGCTTCCATAAAGTACCAGGCGCAAACGCAAACCCACGCCGGGCAGGAGAGCTCCGAGGGCGGCTATGCTTTCAAAGAGGCCCCGCCAGCTGGAAGTCGGGCCAAACAGGCTTCCATAAAGTACCGGGCGCAAACCCACGCCGGGCAGGAGAGCTCCGAGGGCGGCTATGCTTTCAAAGAGGCCCCGCCAGCTGGAAGTCGGGCCAAACAGGCTTCCATAAAGTACCGGGCGCAAACCCACGCCGGGCAGGAGAGCTCCGAGGGCGGCTATGCTTTCAAAGAGGCCCCGCCAGCTGGAAGTCGGGCCAAACAGGCTTCCATAAAGTACCGGGCGCAAACCCACGCCGGGCAGGAGAGCTCCGAGGGCGGCTATGCTTTCAAAGAGGCCGGGCCAGCTGGAAGTCGGGCCAAACAGGCTTCCATAAAGTACCAGGCGCAAACGCAAACCCACGCCGGGCAGGAGAGCTCCGAGGGCGGCTATGCTTTCAAAGAGGCCCCGCCAGCTGGAAGTCGGGCCAAACAG
>NC_083740.1:13081667-13084167 GCF_033458585.1 Syngnathus typhle
CAATCTGGTCGCTGAAACCTTACCGACATCTGCCCTGAAGGCGACTCTCGGGAGTAAGAATGTGTTGCACACCAGTACCTTCTGCGAAGGCTTTAACGCCGACGCCGTAATTCTCTGCAGCCCCATACTCACCTGCTCTTCCAGACCCTCAGAGACAATTCCCCGCCACGGCACTATAGTGGCCCCCAGATAACGAACTGACTCACCCGGAGTTACCATGTGTATCGGCTTCCCACACAGCCTCCAGGCTACGCAGCCGCTCTCGTTTGGACCCATCCAGATACCGTGGCACTTACTTGGCTGGACAGCCAGCCCCGTAAGCTGGCAAAAGACCTCCAGGATCACCAAATTCTTCTTCATTCCGTCCTCCGAGCCACTCAGCAAGACTAGATCATCCGCAAAGGCCAACGTGGCAATTCGGCGGTCGCCCCAGACCAGGTGACTTCCTTCGCGTTCGAGGCTATGGATGAGAGGATCCACAGCAAGATTGAAAAGCAGTGGGGACATTGGGTCGCCTTGCTTAACACCAACCTTCATGGAAATGGGCTCGGAATAGGCGCCTCCGCAACCCACTCTGGTCGAGCAGCCCACATACGAGTGACGGATCACCTCGATTACACGTTTGTCCACGCCCAAGCTTCCCAATACATACAGGACATGATCATGAGAAACCGAGTCGAAAGCCTTCGCAAAGTCAATGAACACGACCGCCAGCGGCACGCCAGCCGACCTCGAGTGCCCCATGATCCGGTCAAGAATCAAGAGGTTCTCCTCGCAACCACTCGCGCCGGCGACGAAACCACGCTGCCGGGGGCTAACAGGACAGGCTCGCGCTAGCCTCATCACCATTATCCGCCCAAACAACCTCAGCACGACTGACCCTATAGTCACAGGCCTCCAGCCTGCCACAGTACCCAGCTCAGTAGGGTCAGTTGATCTGGGTAGCAACCGGGTCTTGCACTCCTTGAAGACTTGGGGAACGACTCCACGCACCATCCATGTCGTGAACAGCCTCGCCAGTTGCGTACCGTCCGGGTCCCAGTCAAGAAGAGCCCGCTTCCTGATCCCGTCTGGGCCCGGTGCAGAGCAATTCCTCATCTTAGCCAAGTTAGATACAACTTCCGGCCCCAGGATCGGGTGGTAGAATGGTTCGTTATCCGCGGTCAGTCCCACCTCGAAGCCCTTCAGTCCATAAAACGGCTTGACCGCTTCCCACTTACTCCTGAAGTGCCTATCCACCATC
The DNA here is from genome assembly GCF_033458585.1 of Syngnathus typhle. Taxonomy (NCBI): domain Eukaryota; kingdom Metazoa; phylum Chordata; class Actinopteri; order Syngnathiformes; family Syngnathidae; genus Syngnathus; species Syngnathus typhle. The sequence continues at coordinate 13,082,911 of NC_083740.1, forward strand.
TCCAGCGGCAAATCACACCTAAGGGGCGTCAGACCATCTAAGATCCGCCGTGCCAGCCCCTTTCTCGCCTCAGAATAGCCGCGCTGCTGGTGGTAGTACACTCTCCTACGTCGAACGAGACGCCTCGCCCAACCCGTCTTCCATTTGTCTCGAGGCCTGGACCTCGCGGACTTTGCCGGCCACACCACCTTACCCCCCAGGGCTTTCATGAGATCCAAAGCAGAGGACTCGATCAGGCTAGGCTCCCGACCTGCTTTCTTGACTAAGGCAGCGGTGGCCCGATGCTCCTCACCCCCCGCCAGCAGCTCTTCCAGAACCCTATTCTCCACCAGATCTGGAAGCGACGGGGGGCAGGTCCATTTCTGGGGCGTCACCCCGGCAGCCAGGGCTCGCCAACGCACACCGGACGTACCGCCTGCCGCACGACCGCACAGGGACCCCCACTTCCACCTCACCTGCTCTCCAGACTTACCCGTTCCCAACAACCGAGCCACCATCACATTCTTCTGCTTATGATTCCTGTACCTTTCCATAAGCTTCATCATCCGAGCCTCCTCCTTCGCGCTCCACTTCCTCTCTCTCTTTGGACCCTTACGTTCCTGGCTCCGCTCTTTACGAGCCGTGAACCACTCCGCTGCATGAGCGTGCCGCTTATGCTGAGACACTCCAACAGCCGTCCGAAAACGGCGCCCACAGTGATCGCAAGCGACCCCTTGTTCGTCACACACCCTGCGCATGCCCCGGCATTTCGAAACATGACACCGAATAGCATGACTGTTTTCACCGCGTCTTTCGCACTCACGACACCCGTACACGATGGAGACACCCGCATGCCGGGAAGCGCAATGCAACCCAAACCTACGCATACCAACCACACGTGTCCCACACAGTGGGCAGTCCATGGACTCTCGAGGCAGATGCACCAAGACCTGGTCCGGAGGCCTCGGATCCCTCTTACGCCGCTTTCTAGACGGGCCCTCTCCCGCCTCTTCATCCACACCACCTCGGAGAGCAGGCTGCAGCGCTAGCACGACCCCCGCCACACCAACTCCCATACCAGAGGCAACGGAGGCCATTGATTCAGACACCACTGAGGAGTTCTCAAGAGCTTCGCCAGCCGGGGTCCACCCGCTCCTTCGGCCTGACTGACTGTGACTCTGATCCTGTGCCTCTGTCTGTACGGACTTCCTAACCAAGGAGTTTTTGCAACCATGGCCCGTAGAAGTGACTACAAGCCGTTTGGGGACCCCGAGCAAT
>NC_083740.1:13094167-13109167 GCF_033458585.1 Syngnathus typhle
CGGCCGGGAGCAGACGGCCGTCCCCAGGAGGGGGGTGTTCGTTCACGTGCGGACGCCGGGAGCAGGCGGCCGTCACGCGATTCTGCCAACCGTTCCCACCGGCCTGTGTTTAAGGAGGCGGCCGGTCCTCCGTCCTTGGATGGATCACATTCGCAGACTTTCGCCCGGCCGGTGGTTCAAGGAGGCGGCCGGTCCTCCCTCCTTGGATGTATAACATTCGCAGACATGCCGGAGCGGACACTTGACGGCGCAAGAGCCTTTGGCACTTAGAAAATATTCGCCAAAGTTGGCGCGAGCTCCAGAAGGAGAGGCTGATTTTTCGCCATTTGTGGCCGACCGAGGGAACCAGCCAAAGCGGACACTTTACGGCGCAAGAGCCGTTGGCACTTAGAAAATATTCGCCAAAGTTGGCGCGAGCTCCAGAAGGAGAGGCTGATTTTTTCGCCTTTTGTGGCCGACCGAGGGAACCAGCCGGAGCGGACACTTGACGGCGCAAGAGCCGTTGGCACTTAGAAAATATTCGCCGAAGTTGGCGCGAGCTCCAGAAGGAGAGGCTGATTTTTCGCCTTTTGTGGCCGACCGAGGGAACCAGCCGGAGCGGACACATTACGGCGCAAGAGCCGTTGGCACTTAGAAAATATTCGCCTGAGTTGGCGCGAGCTCCAGGTGGAGAGGCTGATTTTTCGCCATTTGTGGCCGACCGAGGGAACCAGCCACAACGGACACATTACCCACCGGCCTGTGTTTAAGGAGGCGGCCGGTCCTCCGTCCTTGGATGGATCACATTCGCAGACTTTCGCCCGGCCGGTGGTTCAAGGAGGCGGCCGGTCCTCCCTCCTTGGATGTATAACATTCGCAGACTTTCGCCCGGCCGGTGGTTCAAGGAGGCGGCCGGTCCTCCCTCCTTGGATGTATAACATTCGCAGATTTTCGCCCGGCCTATGTTTAGTGAGGCGGCCGGTCCTCCCCCTCCTTGGATGGACAACATTCGCAGATTTTGTGCCCGGCCTGTGTTTAAGGAGGCGGCCGGTTCCCTCCTTCCTTGGATGTATAACATTCGTAGATTTTCGCCCGGCCTATGTTTAGTGAGGCGACCGGTCCTCCGCGGAGAGCGACCCGCAAGTGGGGAGGAACCGTCCACCCAACGCCGGCGCGAGCCGGGGCCGGTGGGGGCCCTACCAAGGCGGGTCTCATTGCCTGTCGGTCAGTTCGGGAGAAGGTGGGGGTACTCGGAGGCCCGCCGGGAGCAGACGGGGGTCCGGAAGGTGAGGGGGTGAAGGACGGCGGTCGGGAGCAGACGGCCGTCCCCGGGAGGGGGTGTTTGTTCACGTGCGGACGCCGGGAGCAGGCGGCCGTCACGCGATTCTGCCAACCGTTCCCACCGGCCTGTGTTTAAGGAGGCGGCCGGTCCTCCACGAGAAGAATTCTGCCAAACGTTCCACCGGCCTGTGTTTAAGGAGGCGGCCGGTCCTCCCCGTCGTTCCGCCGGCCTGTGTTTAAGGAGGCGGCCGGTCCTCCACGAGAAGAATTCTGCCAACGTTCCACCGGCCTGTGTTTAAGGAGGCGGCCGGTCCTCCCCGTCGTTGCGCTATTTGCGGCCGACCGGGGAACCAGCGCGGAGCGGACACTTTACGGCCAAAGAGCCGTTGGCACTTAGAAATTTTTCGCCAAAGTTGGCGCGAGCTCCAGAAGGAGAGGCTGATTTTTCGCTATTTGCGGCCGACCGCAGAACCAGCGCGGAGCGGACACTTTACGGCGCAAGAGCCGTTGGCACTTAGAAAATATTCGCCAAAGTTGGCGCGAGCTCCAGAAGGAGAGGCTGATTTTTCACTATTTGTGGCCGACCGAGGGAACCAGCCAAAGCGGACACTTTACGGCGCAAGAGCCGTTGGCACTTAGAAAATATTCGCCAAATTTGGCGCGAGCTCCAGAAGGAGAGGCTGATTTTTCGCCTTTTGTGGCCGACCGAGGGAACCAGCCACAGCGGACACATTACGGCGCAAGAGCCGTTGGCACTTAGAAAATATTCGCCAAAGTTGGCGCGAGCTCCAGAAGGAGAGGCAGGTAGCTCCTAGGTTCGCTGTCCGAGCAGGTGAACACTTTTTGGGGGGGAACACATCGCTAGAGACACCAGCCGCCTGGTTCTCGGGGTCAAAACTTGTGTTCCCCACACTCGTTCTGACTATATTTTGCGATTTGGGGGTAAAGGTAATGAGTACAGTGACTAGGGGGACCAACTCATCGTACTCTGGCGCACCAACAGACCAAAGCTGGTACTGCACTTACCCCTGGTACCCCAACCCCTGGTACCTGAAGGGCGAGAGGCTGATTTTGCGCTATTTGCGGCCGACCGGGGAACCAGCGCGGAGCGGACACTTTACGGCCAAAGAGCCGTTGGCACTTAGAAAATATTCGCCAAAGTTGGCGCGAGCTCCAGAAGGAGAGGCTGATTTTTCGCCTTTTGTGGCCGACCGAGGGAACCAGCCACAGCGGACACATTACGGCGCAAGAGCCGTTGGCACTTAGAAAATATTCGCCAAAGTTGGCGCGAGCTCCAGAAGGAGAGGCTGATTTTTCGCTATTTGCGGCCGACCGAGGGAACCAGCCGAAGCGGACACATTACGGCGCAAGAGCCGTTGGCACTTAGGCGAGCTCCAGAAGGAGAGGCTGATTTTTCGCTATTTGTGGCCGACAAAGGGAACCAGACAAAGCGGACACATTACGGCGCAAGAGCCGTTGGCACTTAGAAAATATTCGCCAAAGTTGGCGCGAGCTCCAGAAGGAGAGGCTGATTTTTCGCTATTTGCGGCCGACCGAGGGAACCAGCCGAAGCGGACACATTACGGCGCAAGAGCCGTTGGCACTTAGAAAATATTCGCCAAAGTTGGCGCGAGCTCCAGAAGGAGAGGCTGATTTTTCGCTATTTGCGGCCGACCGAGGGAACCAGCCGAAGCGGACACATTACGGCGCAAGAGCCGTTGGCACTTAGGCGAGCTCCAGAAGGAGAGGCTGATTTTTCGCTATTTGTGGCCGACAAAGGGAACCAGACAAAGCGGACACATTACGGCGCAAGAGCCGTTGGCACTTAGAAAATATTCGCCAAAGTTGGCGCGAGCTCCAGAAGGAGAGGCTGATTTTTCGCTATTTGCGGCCGACCGAGGGAACCAGCCGAAGCGGACACATTACGGCGCAAGAGCCGTTGGCACTTAGAAAATATTCGCCAAAGTTGGCGCGAGCTCCAGAAGGAGAGGCTGATTTTTCGCTATTTGCGGCCGACCGAGGGAACCAGCCGAAGCGGACACATTACGGCGCAAGAGCCGTTGGCACTTAGGCGAGCTCCAGAAGGAGAGGCTGATTTTTCGCTATTTGTGGCCGACAAAGGGAACCAGACAAAGCGGACACATTACGGCGCAAGAGCCGTTGGCACTTAGAAAATATTCGCCAAAGTTGGCGCGAGCTCCAGAAGGAGAGGCTGATTTTTCGCTATTTGTGGCCGACCGAGGGAACCAGGCAAAGCGGACACATTACGGCGCAAGAGCCGTTGGCACTTAGGCGAGCTCCAGAAGGAGAGGCTGATTATTCGCTATTTGTGGCCGACAAAGGGAACCAGACAAAGCGGACACTTTACGGCGCAAGAGCCGTTGGCACTTAGAAAATATTCGCCAAAGTTGGCGCGAGCTCCAGAAGGAGAGGCTGATTTTTCGCTATTTGTGGCCGACCGAGGGAACCAGGCAAAGCGGACACATTACGGCGCAAGAGCCGTTGGCACTTAGGCGAGCTCCAGAAGGAGAGGCTGATTTTTCGCTATTTGTGGCCGACAAAGGGAACCAGACAAAGCGGACACTTTACGGCGCAAGAGCCGTTGGCACTTAGAAAATATTCGCCAAAGTTGGCGCGAGCTCCAGAAGGAGAGGCTGATTTTTCGCTATTTGCGGCCGACCGAGGGAACCAGCCGAAGCGGACACATTACGGCGCAAGAGCCGTTGGCACTTAGAAAATATTCGCCAAAGTTGGCGCGAGCTCCAGAAGGAGAGGCTGATTTTTCGCTATTTGTGGCCGACCGAGGGAACCAGGCAAAGCGGACACATTACGGCGCAAGAGCCGTTGGCACTTAGGCGAGCTCCAGAAGGAGAGGCTGATTTTTCGCTATTTGTGGCCGACAAAGGGAACCAGACAAAGCGGACACTTTACGGCGCAAGAGCCGTTGGCACTTAGAAAATATTCGCCAAAGTTGGCGCGAGCTCCAGAAGGAGAGGCTGATTTTTCGCTATTTGCGGCCGACCGAGGGAACCAGCCGAAGCGGACACATTACGGCGCAAGAGCCGTTGGCACTTAGAAAATATTCGCCTGAGTTGGCGCGAGCTCCAGAAGGAGAGGCTGATTTTTCGCTATTTGTGGCCGACCGAGGGAACCAGACAAAGCGGACACATTACGGCGCAAGAGCCGTTGGCACTTAGAAAATATTCGCCAAAGTTGGCGCGAGCTCCAGGGAGAGAGGCTGATTTTTCGCTCTTTGTGGCCGACCGAGGGAACCAGCCGAAGCGGACACTTTACGGCGCAAGAGCCGTTGGCACTTAGAAAATATTCTGAAATTCTCACCGACCTCCGTAGTGTAGAGGCCGAGTTATCGCGATTCGGAACCGACCGGGGAACCGTCGGCACTCGGACAAGTTGTGCGGCAGCCCACGCTCGCACTTAGAAAATATTCTGAAATTCTCACCGACCTCCATAGTGGAGAGGCCGAATTTTCGACATTCGTGGCCGACCGGGGAACCGTCGCCACTCGGACAGCTTGTGCGGCAGCCCACGCTCGCACTTAGAAAATATTCTGAAATTCTCACCGACCTCCGTAGTGGAGAGGCCGAATTATCGCCATTCGGATCCGACCGGGGAACCGTCGCCACTCGGACAGCTTGTGCGGCAGCCCACGCTCGCACTTAGAAAATATTCTGAAATTCTCACCGACCTCCGTAGTGGAGAGGCCGAATTATCGCCATTCGGAACCGACCGGGGAACCGTCGCCACTCGGACAGCTTGTGCGGCAGCCCACGCTCGCACTTAGAAAATATTCTGAAATTCTCACCGACCTCCGTAGTGGAGAGGCCGAATTATCGCGATTCGGATCCGACAGGGGAACCGTCGCCACTCGGACAGCTTGTGCGGCAGCCCACGCTCGCACTTAGAAAATATTCTGAAATTCTCACCGACCTCCATAGTGGAGAGGCCGAATTTTCGACATTCGTGGCCGACCGGGGAACCGTCGCCTTCGGACAGCTTGTGCGGCAGCCCACGCTCGCACTTAGAAAATATTCTGAAATTCTCACCGACCTCCGTAGTGGAGAGGCCGAATTATCGCGATTCGGATCCGACAGGGGAACCGTCGCCACTCGGACAGCTTGTGCGGCAGCCCACGCTGGCACTTAGAAAATATTCTGAAATTCTCACCGACCTCCGTAGTGGAGAGGCCGAATTATCGCCATTCGGAACCGACCGGGGAACCATCGCCACTCGGACAGCTTGTGCGGCAGCCCACGCTCGCACTTAGAAAATATTCTGAAATTCTCACCGACCTCCGTAGTGGAGAGGCCGAATTATCGCGATTCGGATCCGACAGGGGAACCGTCGCCACTCGGACAGCTTGTGCGGCAGCCCACGCTGGCACTTAGAAAATATTCTGAAATTCTCACCGACCTCCGTAGTGGAGAGGCCGAATTATCGCCATTCGGAACCGACCGGGGAACCGTCGCCACTCGGACAGCTTGTGCGGCAGCCCACGCTCGCACTTAGAAAATATTCTGAAATTCTCACCGACCTCCGTAGTGGAGAGGCCGAATTATCGCGATTCGGATCCGACAGGGGAACCGTCGCCACTCGGACAGCTTGTGCGGCAGCCCACGCTCGCACTTAGAAAATATTCTGAAATTCTCACCGACCTCCGTAGTGGAGAGGCCGAATTATCGCCATTCGGAACCGACCGGGGAACCGTCGCCACTCGGACAGCTTGTGCGGCAGCCCACGCTCGCACTTAGAAAATATTCTGAAATTCTCACCGACCTCCGTAGTGGAGAGGCCGAATTATCGCGATTCGGATCCGACAGGGGAACCGTCGCCACTCGGACAGCTTGTGCGGCAGCCCACGCTCGCACTTAGAAAATATTCTGAAATTCTCACCGACCTCCGTAGTGGAGAGGCCGAATTATCGCCATTCGGAACCGACCGGGGAACCGTCGCCACTCGGACAGCTTGTGCGGCAGCCCACGCTCGCACTTAGAAAATATTCTGAAATTCTCACCGACTTCCGTGGTGGAGAGGCCGAATTATCGCGATTCGGGTCCGAAAGGAGAACCGTCGCAATTCGGACAGCTTGTGCGGCAGCCCACGCTCGCACTTAGAAAATATTCTGAAATTCTCACCGACCTCCGTGGTGGAGAGGCCGAATTTTCGCCATTCGGAACCGACCGGGGAACCGTCGCCACTCGGACAGCTTGTGCGGCAGCCCACGCTCGCACTTAGAAAATATTCTGAAATTCTCACCGACTTCCGTGGTGGAGAGGCCGAATTATCGCGATTCGGGTCCGAAAGGAGAACCGTCGCAATTCGGACAGCTTGTGCGGCAGCCCACGCTCGCACTTAGAAAATATTCTGAAATTCTCACCGACCTCCGTGGTGGAGAGGCCGAATTTTCGCCATTCGGATCCGACCGGGGAACCGTCGCCACTCGGACAAGTTGTGCGGCAGCCCACGCTCGCACTTAGAAAATATTCTGAAATTCTCACCGACCTCCGTGGTGGAGAGGCCGAATTCTCGACATTCGGATCCGACCGGGGAACCGTCGCCACTCGGACAAGTTGCGTGTCAGCCCTCGGTGACACTTAGAAAATATTCGCAAAATTTTCTCGGACCTCCAGGACCGCTTTTTCACCCTCGCTGTCCGACCGGGGAACCGTCGTAGCTCGGACAGTTTGTGTGCCAGCATCCGCTGGCACTTAGAAAAATTTTAAAAAAGAAAAAAAACACTTCTGCATATACGTTCTGACTATATTTTGCGATTAGGGGGTAAAGGTAATGAGTACAGTGACTAGGGGGACCAACTCATCGTACTCTGGCGCACCAACACGCCAAAGTTGGTACTGCACTTACACCCCTGGTACCCCAACGCCTGGTACCTGAAGGGCGAGAGGCTGATTTTGCGCTATTTGAGGCCGACCGGGGAACCAGCGCGGAGCGGACACATTACGGCGAATGAGCCGTTGGCACTTAGAAAATTTTTGAGCTTTTTTCGGACTTCCGTGAGGCTGATTTTGCGCTATTTGCGGCCGACCGGGGAACCAGCGCGGAGCGGACACATTACGGCGAATGAGCCGTTGGCACTTAGAAAATTTTTGAGCTTTTTTCGGACTTCCGTGAGGCTGATTTTGCGCTATTTGCGGCCGACCGGGGAACCAGCGCGGAGCGGACACATTACGGCGAATGAGCCGTTGGCACTTAGAAAATTTTTGAGCTTTTTTCGGACTTCCGTGTGGAGGTTTGGGGCCGTTCCGCCTAACTTTTTATGCCCGATTGGGCTTCCAGGGAGGCGGCTAAGCATTTTTGACCAATCGTGGAGCTTTTTTGGGACTTCCGTGTGGAGCTTTGGGGCCGTTCCGCCTAACTTTTTATGCCCGATTGGGCTTCCAGGGAGGCGGCTAAGCATTTTTGACCAATCGTGGAGCTTTTTTGGGACTTCCGTGTGGAGCTTTGGGGCCGTTCCGCCTAACTTTTTATGCCCGATTGGGCTTCCAGGGAGGCGGCTAAGCATTTTTGACCAATCGTGGAGCTTTTTTGGGACTTCCGTGTGGAGCTTTGGGGCCGTTCCGCCTAACTTTTTATGCCCGATTGGGCTTCCAGGGAGGCGGCTAAGCATTTTTGACCAATCGTGGAGCTTTTTTGGGACTTCCGTGTGGAGCTTTGGGGCCGTTCCGCCTAACTTTTTATGCCCGATTGGGCTTCCAGGGAGGCGGCTAAGCATTTTTGACCAATCGTGGAGCTTTTTTGGGACTTCCGTGTGGAGCTTTGGGGCCGTTCCGCCTAACTTTTTATGCCCGATTGGGCTTCCAGGGAGGCGGCTAAGCATTTTTGACCAATCGTGGAGCTTTTTTGGGACTTCCGTGTGGAGCTTTGGGGCCGTTCCGCCTAACTTTTTATGCCCGATTGGGCTTCCAGGGAGGCGGCTAAGCATTTTTGACCAATCGTGGAGCTTTTTTGGGACTTCCGTGTGGAGCTTTGGGGCCGTTCCGCCTAACTTTTTATGCCCGATTGGGCTTCCAGGGAGGCGGCTAAGCATTTTTGACCAATCGTGGAGCTTTTTTGGGACTTCCGTGTGGAGCTTTGGGGCCGTTCCGCCTAACTTTTTATGCCCGATTGGGCTTCCAGGGAGGCGGCTAAGCATTTTTGACCAATCGTGGAGCTTTTTTGGGACTTCCGTGTGGAGCTTTGGGGCCGTTCCGCCTAACTTTTTATGCCCGATTGGGCTTCCAGGGAGGCGGCTAAGCATTTTTGACCAATCGTGGAGCTTTTTTGGGACTTCCGTGTGGAGCTTTGGGGCCGTTCCGCCTAACTTTTTATGCCCGATTGGGCTTCCAGGGAGGCGGCTAAGCATTTTTGACCAATCGTGGAGCTTTTTTGGGACTTCCGTGTGGAGCTTTGGGGCCGTTCCGCCTAACTTTTTATGCCCGATTGGGCTTCCAGGGAGGCGGCTAAGCATTTTTAACACGTTATGGAGCTTTTGGAGGACCTCCACACGGAGCTCCAGCGCCGGTCCGCCTAACATTTTACGCCCGCTTGGGCTTCCAGGGACGCGGCTAAGCATTTTTAACACGTTATGGAGCTTTTGGAGGACCTCCACACGGAGCTCCACGGCCGGTCCGCCTAACATTTTACGCCCGATTTGGCTTCCAGGGACGCGGCTAAGAATTTTTAACAGAAATGGAGCTTTTGGAGGACCTCCACACGGAGCTCCACGGCCGGTCCGCCTAACATCTTACGCCCGATTTGGCTTCCAGGGACGCGGCTAAGAATTTTTAACAGAAATGGAGCTTTTGGAGGACCTCCACACGGAGCTCCACGGCCGGTCCGCCTAACATCTTACGCCCGATTTGGCTTCCAGGGACGCGGCTAAGAATTTTTAACAGAAATGGAGCTTTTGGAGGACCTCCACACGGAGCTCCACGGCCGGTCCGCCTAACATCTTACGCCCGATTTGGCTTCCAGGGACGCGGCTAAGAATTTTTAACAGAAATGGAGCTTTTGGAGGACCTCCACACGGAGCTCCACGGCCGGTCCGCCTAACATCTTACGCCCGATTTGGCTTCCAGGGACGCGGCTAAGAATTTTTAACAGAAATGGAGCTTTTGGAGGACCTCCACACGGAGCTCCACGGCCGGTCCGCCTAACATCTTACGCCCGATTTGGCTTCCAGGGACGCGGCTAAGAATTTTTAACAGAAATGGAGCTTTTGGAGGACCTCCACACGGAGCTCCACGGCCGGTCCGCCTAACATCTTACGCCCGATTTGGCTTCCAGGGACGCGGCTAAGAATTTTTAACAGAAATGGAGCTTTTGGAGGACCTCCACACGGAGCTCCACGGCCGGTCCGCCTAACATCTTACGCCCGATTTGGCTTCCAGGGACGCGGCTAAGAATTTTTAACAGAAATGGAGCTTTTGGAGGACCTCCACACGGAGCTCCACGGCCGGTCCGCCTAACATCTTACGCCCGATTTGGCTTCCAGGGACGCGGCTAAGAATTTTTAACAGAAATGGAGCTTTTGGAGGACCTCCACACGGAGCTCCACGGCCGGTCCGCCTAACATCTTACGCCCGATTTGGGTTCCAGGGACGCGGCTAAGGATTTTTAACAGAAATGGAGCTTTTGGAGGACCTCCACACGGAGCTCCACGGCCGGTCCGCCTAACATCTTACGCCCGATTTGGGTTCCAGGGACGCGGCTAAGAATTTTTAACAGAAATGGAGCTTTTTGCGCACTTCCAGCCGGTGCTTTGGGGGCCTTCCCCCTCACTTGCTTCGCCCGAGGAGGCTTCCAGGGAGGCGGCTAAGCATTTTTAACAGAAATGGAGCTTTTGCGCACTTCCAGACGGTGCTTTGGGGCCGGGATGACGTTTCAAAGCTGCCGCTGCAGCTGCGGCGGGGAGTTGCCTCCCTCCGGTGGACACGACGAGTAAATACACCCGCATTCGAACTTAGAGCATATTGGCCTACTCTCCGCTCCGGGCCGGCTCCACGCGGTGCCGGGGCCAGCGGGAGGGCGTGCACACGCGCGAGATGGCCGGAAAAAAGCTCCAGAAGAGCGGGTTGACGCTTTTTGAGCACCGCGGCGGAGATCGCGGAGCATGAATGACTTCCAGCGGGCCGCGAACACACCCAACGCCGTCCGAGGGAACTTTGTGACTTCCCCACGCGCTCCCGGGTTCACCGGGAGGCCGCGCACACGGGCGAGGTGGCCGGAAAAAAGCTCCAGAAGAGCGGGTTGACGCTTTTTGAGCACCGCGGCGGAGATCGCGGAGCATTATTAGGCGTCCAACGGGCCCAATTCGGCTCGGCTGACCGCGCAGCGCGACCCGCTACCTCGCACGGGACGCAGCACGCCCCCCGCGCAGACTTCCAGGCGGCCGGGATGACGTTTCAAAGCTGCCGCTGCAGCTGCGGCGGGGAGTTGCCTCCCTCCGGTGGACACGACGAGTAAATACACCAGCTTTTTTTTTTTTTTTTTTTTTTGCTCAGGAGGGGGACGTTGACTGGTTCGGTGTCCGGGGGAAAGTGCTCTTTTCTCGGCCAGGAGAAAGATTAGACTCCGAGCCCGCCGCTGGAGAAAATTTTAGGTACCAGGAGCGGATTTTTTTTCTCCAGGGCCGTTCCGCCTAACATTTTACGCCCGATTGGGCTTCCAGGGACGCGGCTAAGCATTTTTAACGTTATGGAGCTTTTTGAGGACCTCCACATGGAGCTCCACGGCCGTTCCGCCTTGCTTTTTACGCCCGATTGGGCTTCCAGGGACGCGGCTAAGCATTTTTAACAAGTTATGGAGCTTTTTGAGGACCTCCACACGGAGCTCCAGGGCCGTTCCGCCCAACATTTTACGCCCGATTGGGCTTCCAGGAACGCGGCTAAGCATTTTTAACACGTTATGGAGCTTTTGGAGGACCTCCACACGGAGCTCCACGGCCGGTCCGCCTAACATTTTACGCCCGATTTGGCTTCCAGGGACGCGGCTAAGCATTTTTAACACGTTATGGAGCTTTTTTGGGACCTCCACACGGAGCTCCACGGCCGGTCCGCCTAACATTTTACGCCCGATTAGATTTGCATAATAATTTGGAACACGGTGCCGTGTTCCAAATTATTATGCAAATTGTATTTGTCATAAAGATTACATTTTTCGAGCTTTTTGAGGACCTCCACACGGAGCTCCAGCGCCGGTCCGCCTAACATTTTACGCCCGATTTGGGTTCCAGGGACGCGGCTAAGCATTTTTAACACGTTATGGAGCTTTTGGAGGACCTCCACACGGAGCTCCACGGCCGGTCCGCCTCACTTTTTACGCCCGATTTGGGTTCCAGGGACGCGGCTAAGCATTTTTAACACGTTATGGAGCTTTTTGAGGACCTCCACACGGAGCTCCACGGCCGGTCCGCCTCACTTTTTACGCCCGATTAGATTTGCATAATAATTTGGAACACGGTGCCGTGTTCCAAATTATTATGCAAATTGTATTTGTCATAAAGATTACATTTTTCTGTTTTTCAATTGAAATGGACGGTATTCTGTGTCTGTGTCTGAAATCAATGGCTTACACCTGTGATAGTCTGCCAGGTGAGCCCAATAAAGGAAACACTATTTAAGCTTGGCGTTCCACATCTCCGGCCTCTTTTTCATCTGGACCAAGCAACAAGCAACATGGGAAAGAAAAAGGATCTCTCTGCTGTCGAAAAGCGTGAAATCGTTCAATGCCTTGGACAAGGTATGAAGACATTCGACATTTCACGAAACCTTAGGCGTGACCATCGAACTGTGAAGAAATTTGTCGCTGATTCGGAGCACACGCGGGTTCGTGCAGATAAAGACACAACTCGGAAGATATCTGCAAGACAAATACATCGAATCAAGAGGGCGGCTGCTAGCATGCCACTACGGACAAGCAAACAAATATTTGACGCTGCACGTGCCGGTGAAGTCCCACGAACGTCGAGGTGTAGGATCCTCCAGAGTCTTGCAGTGATGCGCAAACCCTCCATTCGGCCACCCCTAAACAACGCGAACAAGCAGAAACGGCTAAAGTGGGCCCAGGATTACATGAAGACTGATTTTCAGACGGTCCTGTTCACTGATGAGTGTCGTGCAACATTGGACGGTCCGGGTAGGTGTAGAAATTGAGAATAATTGTCAATTTCTGTCTATGTGAAGCCCTTTGAGACTGCTTGTGATTTAGGGCTATACAAATAAACTTGATTTGACTTGACTTTACAGATGGATGGAGTCGTGGATGGTTGGTGGACGGCCACGATAGCCCAACAAGGCTGCGGCGTCAGCAAGGAGGTGGCGGAGTCATGTTTTGGGCCGGAATCATGGGGAGAGAGCTGCTTGGCCCCTTTAGGGTCCCTGAAGGCGTGAAAATGACGTCGGTAAAGTATGTGGAGTTTCTGAGTGAACACGATTTCGTCCATGGTACAACAAGAAGAACCGTGCTTTCCGTAGCAAAATCATCTTCATGCACGACAATGCACCATCTCATGCTGCAAGAAATACTTCAGCAGCTTTGGCTGCTATGGGACTGAAGGGAGAGAAACTGATGGTGTGGCCCCCATCCTCCCCTGACCTCAATCCTATTGAAAACTATTGGAGCATCGTCAAGCAGAAGATCTACGAGGGTGGGAGGCAGTTCACTTCCAAACAGCAGCTCTGGGAGGCTATTCTGACATCCTGCAAAGAAATTCAACCAGAAACTGTCCAAAAACTCACAAGGTCAATGGATGCAAGAATTGTGAAGCTGCTATTAAATAAAGGCTCCTATGTTAAAATGTAACTTGTTTGTTTTTGATTGAAAAATCCGCCGCCCAAAGAGGCCGCGCACGCCAATCTCACGCCGGGCAGGAGCGATCGAAAGCCGGCTAAACGGCAGAGGAACCACCGCCGCCCAAAGAGGCCGCGCACGCCAATCTCACGCCGGGCAGGAGCGATCGAAAGCCGGCTAAACGGCAGAGGAACCACCGCCGCCCAAAGAGGCCGCGCACGCCAATCTCACGCCGGGCAGGAGCGATCGAAAGCCGGCTAAACGGCAGAGGAACCACCGCCGCCCAAAGAGGCCGCGCACGCCAATCTCACGCCGGGCAGGAGCGATCGAAAGCCGGCTAAACGGCAGAGGAACCGCCGGCTATTTTGGAAAATCTGCATAATAATTTGGAACACGGTGTGAGTGCGATTGCTGGTGTATTTACTCGTCGTGTCCACCGGAGGACGGCAACTCCCCGCCGCAGCTGCAGCGGCAGCGCTTAAATGTCTTCCCGGCCGCCTGGAACTCTGCACGGGGCGTGTTTCGTCCCGCGCAGTGGTACCAGGTCGCGCTGCGCCGTCAGCCGAGCCGCGCGCGGTCCGCTGGAAGTCCACACCCTGTTCCAAATTATTATGCAAGTTGTATTTAAGTGTCATAAAGATTAATTTTTTTGTTTTTAAATTAAACTCATGGACGCTATTCAGTGTAAGGGCTCTTTGGATAACTGAGAGCAATCTCAGACACCGGTGATGATTCCCGGCCAGTTGAGCCCAAAATTAAGGAAAAACTACTTAAGAATGTTCATTATTAAGCAGATGAGTTGAAGTTCGCTTTGAGCAGTGGCGGACGCAAACCCACGCCGGGCAGGAGAGCTCGGAGGGCGGCTATGCTTTCAAAGAGGCCGAGCCAGCTGGAAGTCGGGCCAAACAGGCTTCCATAAAGTACCGGGCGCAAACCCACGCCGGGCAGGAGAGCTCCGAGGGCGGCTATGCTTTCAAAGAGGCCCCGCCAGCTGGAAGTCGGGCCAAACAGGCTTCCATAAAGTACCAGGCGCAAACGCAAACCCACGCCGGGCAGGAGAGCTCCGAGGGCGGCTATGCTTTCAAAGAGGCCCCGCCAGCTGGAAGTCGGGCCAAACAGGCTTCCATAAAGTACCAGGCGCAAACGCAAACCCACGCCGGGCAGGAGAGCTCCGAGGGCGGCTATGCTTTCAAAGAGGCCGGGCCAGCTGGAAGTCGGGCCAAACAGGCTTCCATAAAGTACCAGGCGCAAACGCAAACCCACGCCGGGCAGGAGAGCTCCGAGGGCGGCTATGCTTTCAAAGAGGCCCCGCCAGCTGGAAGTCGGGCCAAACAGGCTTCCATAAAGTACCGGGCGCAAACCCACGCCGGGCAGGAGAGCTCCGAGGGCGGCTATGCTTTCAAAGAGGCCCCGCCAGCTGGAAGTCGGGCCAAACAGGCTTCCATAAAGTACCGGGCGCAAACCCACGCCGGGCAGGAGAGCTCCGAGGGCGGCTATGCTTTCAAAGAGGCCCCGCCAGCTGGAAGTCGGGCCAAACAGGCTTCCATAAAGTACCGGGCGCAAACCCACGCCGGGCAGGAGAGCTCCGAGGGCGGCTATGCTTTCAAAGAGGCCGGGCCAGCTGGAAGTCGGGCCAAACAGGCTTCCATAAAGTACCAGGCGCAAACGCAAACCCACGCCGGGCAGGAGAGCTCCGAGGGCGGCTATGCTTTCAAAGAGGCCCCGCCAGCTGGAAGTCGGGCCAAACAGGCTTCCATAAAGTACCGGGCGCAAACCCACGCCGGGCAGGAGAGCTCCGAGGGCGGCTATGCTTTCAAAGAGGCCCCGCCAGCTGGAAGTCGGGCCAAACAGGCTTCCATAAAGTACCGGGCGCAAACGCAAACCCACGCCGGGCAGGAGAGCTCCGAGGGCGGCTATGCTTTCAAAGAGGCCCCG
>NC_083740.1:13121667-13144167 GCF_033458585.1 Syngnathus typhle
TTAAGGAGGCGGCCGGTCCTCCCTCCTTGGATGTATAACATTCGCAGACTTTCGCCCGGCCGGTGGTTCAAGGAGGCGGCCGGTCCTCCCTCCTTGGATGTATAACATTCGCAGATTTTCGCCCGGCCTATGTTTAGTGAGGCGGCCGGTCCTCCCCCTCCTTGGATGGACAACATTCGCAGATTTTCTGCCCGGCCTGTGTTTAAGGAGGCGGCCGGTTCCCTCCTTCCTTGGATGTATAACATTCGTAGATTTTCGCCCGGCCTATGTTTAGTGAGGCGACCGGTCCTCCGCGGAGAGCGACCCGCAAGTGGGGAGAAACCGTCCACCCAACGCCGGCGCGAGCCGGGGCCGGTGGGGGCCCTACCAAGGCGGGTCTCATTGCCTGTCGGTCAGTTCGGGAGAAGGTGGGGGTACTCGGAGGCCCGCCGGGAGCAGACGGGGGTCCGGAAGGTGAGGGGGTGAAGGACGGCGGTCGGGAGCAGACGGCCGTCCCCGGGAGGGGGTGTTTGTTCACGTGCGGACGCCGGGAGCAGGCGGCCGTCACGCGATTCTGCCAACCGTTCCCACCGGCCTGTGTTTAAGGAGGCGGCCGGTCCTCCACGAGAAGAATTCTGCCAAACGTTCCACCGGCCTGTGTTTAAGGAGGCGGCCGGTCCTCCCCGTCGTTCCGCCGGCCTGTGTTTAAGGAGGCGGCCGGTCCTCCACGAGAAGAATTCTGCCAACGTTCCACCGGCCTGTGTTTAAGGAGGCGGCCGGTCCTCCCCGTCGTTGCGCTATTTGCGGCCGACCGGGGAACCAGCGCGGAGCGGACACTTTACGGCCAAAGAGCCGTTGGCACTTAGAAATTTTTCGCCAAAGTTGGCGCGAGCTCCAGAAGGAGAGGCTGATTTTTCGCTATTTGCGGCCGACCGCAGAACCAGCGCGGAGCGGACACTTTACGGCGCAAGAGCCGTTGGCACTTAGAAAATATTCGCCAAAGTTGGCGCGAGCTCCAGAAGGAGAGGCTGATTTTTCACTATTTGTGGCCGACCGAGGGAACCAGCCAAAGCGGACACTTTACGGCGCAAGAGCCGTTGGCACTTAGAAAATATTCGCCAAATTTGGCGCGAGCTCCAGAAGGAGAGGCTGATTTTTCGCCTTTTGTGGCCGACCGAGGGAACCAGCCACAGCGGACACATTACGGCGCAAGAGCCGTTGGCACTTAGAAAATATTCGCCAAAGTTGGCGCGAGCTCCAGAAGGAGAGGCAGGTAGCTCCTAGGTTCGCTGTCCGAGCAGGTGAACACTTTTTGGGGGGGAACACATCGCTAGAGACACCAGCCGCCTGGTTCTCGGGGTCAAAACTTGTGTTCCCCACACTCGTTCTGACTATATTTTGCGATTTGGGGGTAAAGGTAATGAGTACAGTGACTAGGGGGACCAACTCATCGTACTCTGGCGCACCAACAGACCAAAGCTGGTACTGCACTTACCCCTGGTACCCCAACCCCTGGTACCTGAAGGGCGAGAGGCTGATTTTGCGCTATTTGCGGCCGACCGGGGAACCAGCGCGGAGCGGACACTTTACGGCCAAAGAGCCGTTGGCACTTAGAAAATATTCGCCAAAGTTGGCGCGAGCTCCAGAAGGAGAGGCTGATTTTTCGCCTTTTGTGGCCGACCGAGGGAACCAGCCACAGCGGACACATTACGGCGCAAGAGCCGTTGGCACTTAGAAAATATTCGCCAAAGTTGGCGCGAGCTCCAGAAGGAGAGGCTGATTTTTCGCTATTTGCGGCCGACCGAGGGAACCAGCCGAAGCGGACACATTACGGCGCAAGAGCCGTTGGCACTTAGGCGAGCTCCAGAAGGAGAGGCTGATTTTTCGCTATTTGTGGCCGACAAAGGGAACCAGACAAAGCGGACACATTACGGCGCAAGAGCCGTTGGCACTTAGAAAATATTCGCCAAAGTTGGCGCGAGCTCCAGAAGGAGAGGCTGATTTTTCGCTATTTGCGGCCGACCGAGGGAACCAGCCGAAGCGGACACATTACGGCGCAAGAGCCGTTGGCACTTAGAAAATATTCGCCAAAGTTGGCGCGAGCTCCAGAAGGAGAGGCTGATTTTTCGCTATTTGCGGCCGACCGAGGGAACCAGCCGAAGCGGACACATTACGGCGCAAGAGCCGTTGGCACTTAGGCGAGCTCCAGAAGGAGAGGCTGATTTTTCGCTATTTGTGGCCGACAAAGGGAACCAGACAAAGCGGACACATTACGGCGCAAGAGCCGTTGGCACTTAGAAAATATTCGCCAAAGTTGGCGCGAGCTCCAGAAGGAGAGGCTGATTTTTCGCTATTTGCGGCCGACCGAGGGAACCAGCCGAAGCGGACACATTACGGCGCAAGAGCCGTTGGCACTTAGAAAATATTCGCCAAAGTTGGCGCGAGCTCCAGAAGGAGAGGCTGATTTTTCGCTATTTGCGGCCGACCGAGGGAACCAGCCGAAGCGGAGACATTACGGCGCAAGAGCCGTTGGCACTTAGGCGAGCTCCAGAAGGAGAGGCTGATTTTTCGCTATTTGTGGCCGACAAAGGGAACCAGACAAAGCGGACACATTACGGCGCAAGAGCCGTTGGCACTTAGAAAATATTCGCCAAAGTTGGCGCGAGCTCCAGAAGGAGAGGCTGATTTTTCGCTATTTGTGGCCGACCGAGGGAACCAGGCAAAGCGGACACATTACGGCGCAAGAGCCGTTGGCACTTAGGCGAGCTCCAGAAGGAGAGGCTGATTATTCGCTATTTGTGGCCGACAAAGGGAACCAGACAAAGCGGACACTTTACGGCGCAAGAGCCATTGGCACTTAGAAAATATTCGCCAAAGTTGGCGCGAGCTCCAGAAGGAGAGGCTGATTTTTCGCTATTTGTGGCCGACCGAGGGAACCAGGCAAAGCGGACACATTACGGCGCAAGAGCCGTTGGCACTTAGGCGAGCTCCAGAAGGAGAGGCTGATTTTTCGCTATTTGTGGCCGACAAAGGGAACCAGACAAAGCGGACACTTTACGGCGCAAGAGCCGTTGGCACTTAGAAAATATTCGCCAAAGTTGGCGCGAGCTCCAGAAGGAGAGGCTGATTTTTCGCTATTTGCGGCCGACCGAGGGAACCAGCCGAAGCGGACACATTACGGCGCAAGAGCCGTTGGCACTTAGAAAATATTCGCCAAAGTTGGCGCGAGCTCCAGAAGGAGAGGCTGATTTTTCGCTATTTGTGGCCGACCGAGGGAACCAGGCAAAGCGGACACATTACGGCGCAAGAGCCGTTGGCACTTAGGCGAGCTCCAGAAGGAGAGGCTGATTTTTCGCTATTTGTGGCCGACAAAGGGAACCAGACAAAGCGGACACTTTACGGCGCAAGAGCCGTTGGCACTTAGAAAATATTCGCCAAAGTTGGCGCGAGCTCCAGAAGGAGAGGCTGATTTTTCGCTATTTGCGGCCGACCGAGGGAACCAGCCGAAGCGGACACATTACGGCGCAAGAGCCGTTGGCACTTAGAAAATATTCGCCTGAGTTGGCGCGAGCTCCAGAAGGAGAGGCTGATTTTTCGCTATTTGTGGCCGACCGAGGGAACCAGACAAAGCGGACACATTACGGCGCAAGAGCCGTTGGCACTTAGAAAATATTCGCCAAAGTTGGCGCGAGCTCCAGGGAGAGAGGCTGATTTTTCGCTCTTTGTGGCCGACCGAGGGAACCAGCCGAAGCGGACACTTTACGGCGCAAGAGCCGTTGGCACTTAGAAAATATTCTGAAATTCTCACCGACCTCCGTAGTGTAGAGGCCGAGTTATCGCGATTCGGAACCGACCGGGGAACCGTCGGCACTCGGACAAGTTGTGCGGCAGCCCACGCTCGCACTTAGAAAATATTCTGAAATTCTCACCGACCTCCATAGTGGAGAGGCCGAATTTTCGACATTCGTGGCCGACCGGGGAACCGTCGCCACTCGGACAGCTTGTGCGGCAGCCCACGCTCGCACTTAGAAAATATTCTGAAATTCTCACCGACCTCCGTAGTGGAGAGGCCGAATTATCGCCATTCGGATCCGACCGGGGAACCGTCGCCACTCGGACAGCTTGTGCGGCAGCCCACGCTCGCACTTAGAAAATATTCTGAAATTCTCACCGACCTCCGTAGTGGAGAGGCCGAATTATCGCCATTCGGAACCGACCGGGGAACCGTCGCCACTCGGACAGCTTGTGCGGCAGCCCACGCTCGCACTTAGAAAATATTCTGAAATTCTCACCGACCTCCGTAGTGGAGAGGCCGAATTATCGCGATTCGGATCCGACAGGGGAACCGTCGCCACTCGGACAGCTTGTGCGGCAGCCCACGCTCGCACTTAGAAAATATTCTGAAATTCTCACCGACCTCCATAGTGGAGAGGCTGAATTTTCGACATTCGTGGCCGACCGGGGAACCGTCGCCACTCGGACAGCTTGTGCGGCAGCCCACGCTCGCACTTAGAAAATATTCTGAAATTCTCACCGACCTCCGTAGTGGAGAGGCCGAATTATCGCGATTCGGATCCGACAGGGGAACCGTCGCCACTCGGACAGCTTGTGCGGCAGCCCACGCTGGCACTTAGAAAATATTCTGAAATTCTCACCGACCTCCGTAGTGGAGAGGCCGAATTATCGCCATTCGGAACCGACCGGGGAACCGTCGCCACTCGGACAGCTTGTGCGGCAGCCCACGCTCGCACTTGGAAAATATTCTGAAATTCTCACCGACCTCCGTAGTGGAGAGGCCGAATTATCGCGATTCGGATCCGACAGGGGAACCGTCGCCACTCGGACAGCTTGTGCGGCAGCCCACGCTGGCACTTAGAAAATATTCTGAAATTCTCACCGACCTCCGTAGTGGAGAGGCCGAATTATCGCCATTCGGAACCGACCGGGGAACCGTCGCCACTCGGACAGCTTGTGCGGCAGCCCACGCTCGCACTTAGAAAATATTCTGAAATTCTCACCGACCTCCGTAGTGGAGAGGCCGAATTATCGCGATTCGGATCCGACAGGGGAACCGTCGCCACTCGGACAGCTTGTGCGGCAGCCCACGCTCGCACTTAGAAAATATTCTGAAATTCTCACCGACCTCCGTAGTGGAGAGGCCGAATTATCGCCATTCGGAACCGACCGGGGAACCGTCGCCACTCGGACAGCTTGTGCGGCAGCCCACGCTCGCACTTAGAAAATATTCTGAAATTCTCACCGACCTCCGTAGTGGAGAGGCCGAATTATCGCGATTCGGATCCGACAGGGGAACCGTCGCCACTCGGACAGCTTGTGCGGCAGCCCACGCTCGCACTTAGAAAATATTCTGAAATTCTCACCGACCTCCGTAGTGGAGAGGCCGAATTATCGCCATTCGGAACCGACCGGGGAACCGTCGCCACTCGGACAGCTTGTGCGGCAGCCCACGCTCGCACTTAGAAAATATTCTGAAATTC
Organism: Syngnathus typhle; assembly: GCF_033458585.1. NCBI lineage: Eukaryota > Metazoa > Chordata > Actinopteri > Syngnathiformes > Syngnathidae > Syngnathus > Syngnathus typhle. The sequence goes on from NC_083740.1 coordinate 13,127,145, forward strand.
TCACCGACTTCCGTGGTGGAGAGGCCGAATTATCGCGATTCGGGTCCGAAAGGAGAACCGTCGCAATTCGGACAGCTTGTGCGGCAGCCCACGCTCGCACTTAGAAAATATTCTGAAATTCTCACCGACCTCCGTGGTGGAGAGGCCGAATTTTCGCCATTCGGAACCGACCGGGGAACCGTCGCCACTCGGACAGCTTGTGCGGCAGCCCACGCTCGCACTTAGAAAATATTCTGAAATTCTCACCGACTTCCGTGGTGGAGAGGCCGAATTATCGCGATTCGGGTCCGAAAGGAGAACCGTCGCAATTCGGACAGCTTGTGCGGCAGCCCACGCTCGCACTTAGAAAATATTCTGAAATTCTCACCGACCTCCGTGGTGGAGAGGCCGAATTTTCGCCATTCGGATCCGACCGGGGAACCGTCGCCACTCGGACAAGTTGGTGGATCTGGCCACCACATGGCGCCGCGGATGGCAGCCACGGTGAGTCGCTCTCTGTTTATTTGTCTTATTTTGTGTGTTTTCTGTGTCCTCTGCTGTCCATCCCGGATCACTTTTACCAGAGAAGCTCTGTTAAACATCGGACAGACTTCTTCTGGTACTTTCTCTCCTGTTCTCTCCGATTCAGACTGTTTGTCGGAGATTCTAGCCGGAGCGGCGGTGCTGTACAAGCTAGCGTACAAGCTAGCGCGACGACGGCGGCGCGGTAAGCGAGCCGGCGCACTCGTAAGGCTGAGGCAGAAAGGGTTCCGTTCTGCCCTACCGTCAATTCATCTGGCGAATGTCCGCTCCCTGGCGAACAAGATGGACGAACTGCTGCTCCTCACTTCAAGGAACACGGACTTCAGCAGATCCGCCGCGCTGTGCTTTGTGGAAACGTGGCTTAGCGAACGAACCCCCCACCACGCCGTGGAGCTAGCCGGGTTCAAGCTAATGCGAGCAGATCGCAGCGCGGAGCTCTCCGGAAAATCAAAGGGAGGTGGTGTCTGTTTCTACATTAATGAACGTTGGTGTACTGATGTCACGGTGTTGAAAGAGTTTTGCAACCCTCTCCTAGAAACACTTTTCATAAACTGCCGGCCGTTCTATTCACCACGGGAATTCTCCTCGATCGTCATGGCGGCTGTTTACATTCCACCACACGCACGTGCGAGTGAAGCCACGCAGATGCTGGCTGACCAGGTAACAGACATGGAGAAACTTCTACCAAACTCACTAATCATTGTTCTAGGTGATCTTAACAGGGCGAACCTCGCACACGAACTCCCCAGATACAGACAGCACGTAACGTGTCCCACCAGAGGGGCACAGACTCTGGACCACTGCTACACCGTGATCAAGGATGCATACCACTCTGCGGCTCGGGCAGCTTTAGGACTATCGGACCACTGTCTAGTTCATCTGATCCCGGCCTACAGGCAGAAACTAAAAACTTCTAAGCCTGTGGTGAGGACTGTGAGGAAGTGGACAGTGGAGTCAAGGCAGGACCTCCAAGCCTGCTTTGACTGCACCGATTGGGGAGCTTTCGAAGCTGCAACTTCAGACTTGCATGAACTCACTGACACTGTCACATCATACATCAGTTTTTGTGAGGATCTGTGTGTGCAGACTAAGACCTTCTGCACGTACAACAATGACAAACCTTGGTTTACACCGAACCTCAGGAGGCTGCGCAAAGTCAAGGAGGAGGCCTATAGGAGCGGCGACCGCGAGCTGTTCAGGCAGACCAGAAACACGCTGAACCGAGAGGTCAGGAAAGCCAGGAGGTGTTACGGGGAGAACCTGAAGAGACACCTCTCTGCCAATCCTGATCCCTCAACGGTGTGGAAAGGTCTGCAGAGCATCACGGGCTACAAGAAACGAACCACCCGTCCTGTAGAGAGCCCAAGACTTGCTAACCAGCTAAACAAGTTCTACTGCAGGTTTGATCGGTCCTCCCACACAACGGGACCTCCTGCAACACAATCTACATACTCACCTCTCCCCACAACTGCTCCGTCCACACCTCTATCATCGTTGTCACCCACTCACTCTCTTGCAGAGGCCGCGCCCGCACTCCAGGTCCGCGAGGAGGAAGTGCGCCAGATGTTCCGGAGACAAAAGACCAGGAAGGCACCGGGCCCAGACGGCGTGTCACCTTCCTGCTTGAAAGTCTGCGCTGAGCAGCTGGCGCCCACCTTTGCACGGATCTTCAACCGTTCTCTGGAGCTGTGTGAGGTGCCCTCGTGCTTCAAGAGCTCCACCATCGTTCCAGTAGCCAAGAAGCCCGCCATCACAGGTCTGAATGACTATAGACCCGTCGCACTGACATCTGTGGTCATGAAATCGTTCGAGAGGTTAGTGCTGAACCACCTGAAGGAGGTCACGGGCCCCCTGCTTGACCCCCTCCAGTTTGCCTACCGGGCAAACAGGTCAGTGGATGATGCGGTCAACATGGGACTGCACTACATCCTGCACCACCTGGACACCCCAGGAACGTACGCCAGGATCCTGTTCGTGGACTTCAGCTCGGCGTTCAACACCATCGCCCCTGACATCCTCCAACAGAAGCTCATCCAGCTTGCGGTGCCTGCCTCCACCTGTCAGTGGATCACCAGCTTCCTGACCAACAGGAGACAACGTGTGAGGCTGGGGGGCATCACATCTGACACCCGGACCACCAACACTGGAGCCCCTCAGGGTTGCGTCCTCTCCCCACTGCTCTTCTCCCTCTACACCAATGATTTCTCCTCAGGTGACTCCCCTGTGAAGCTCCTGAAGTATGCAGACGACACCACTCTCATCGGACTGATCCAGGACGGTGATGAGACTGCGTACAGACAGGAGGTGGAGCGGCTGGTCCACTGGTGCAGTCAAAACCATCTGGAGCTGAACACGCTCAAGACCGTGGAGATGACAGTGGATTTCAGGCGAGACCCTTCACCACTTTTACCCCTCACTATCCGCAGTAATACTATTCTTTCCACAGACACCTTCAAGTTCCTGGGAACCACAATCTCTCGGGACCTGAAATGGACCGGCCACATAGACTCTGTCCGGAAGAAGGCCCAGCAGAGGCTGTACTTCCTGAGATAGCTCAAGAAGTTCAACCTGCCGCGAGAGCTTCTGAAGACCTTCTACACTGCCATCATCCAGTCTGTCCTCTGCACCTCCATCACTGTCTGGTTTGGATCGGCCTCCAAACAAGACAAGCACAGACTACAACGGACAATCAGAACTGCAGAAAAGATCATTGGAATCAACCTCCCATCTATCCAAGACTTGTACCTGTCCAGGACCAGGAATCGGGCAAGGAACATCTCTACAGACCCTTCTCACCCGGGTTGCAGTCTGTTTGAACTACTCCCCTCCGGACGGCGTTATAGAGCTCGGTACGCCAAAACCAGCAGACACAGAGACAGCTTCTTCCCCCAGGCTGTTGCTCTGATGAACTCACACCACTCATAGAGTCTCAGAGACATTACTGTGTAATAACATCCTGCTCCTCACACCTTTTTGAATTTGTCTACACTGTTTTTGCCATTATTCACATGTCCTGAATGTTGTTAGTCACCTAAATGTTGAACAGAGGGTGTGTTTCTACCGAAGTCAAATTCCTTGTTTGGCACGCTCAAACATGGCGAATAAAAAACTCTTGAATCTTGAATCTTGAATCTTGAATCTTGTGCGGCAGCCCACGCTCGCACTTAGAAAATATTCTGAAATTCTCACCGACCTCCGTGGTGGAGAGGCCGAATTCTCGACATTCGGATCCGACTGGGGAACCGTCGCCACTCGGACAAGTTGCGTGTCAGCCCTCGGTGACACTTAGAAAATATTCGCAAAATTTTCTCGGACCTCCAGGACCGCTTTTTCACCCTCGCTGTCCGACCGGGGAACCGTCGTAGCTCGGACAGTTTGTGTGCCAGCATCCGCTGGCACTTAGAAAAATTTTAAAAAAGAAAAAAAACACTTCTGCATATACGTTCTGACTATATTTTGCGATTAGGGGGTAAAGGTAATGAGTACAGTGACTAGGGGGACCAACTCATCGTACTCTGGCGCACCAACACGCCAAAGTTGGTACTGCACTTACACCCCTGGTACCCCAACGCCTGGTACCTGAAGGGCGAGAGGCTGATTTTGCGCTATTTGAGGCCGACCGGGGAACCAGCGCGGAGCGGACACATTACGGCGAATGAGCCGTTGGCACTTAGAAAATTTTTGAGCTTTTTTCGGACTTCCGTGAGGCTGATTTTGCGCTATTTGCGGCCGACCGGGGAACCAGCGCGGAGCGGACACATTACGGCGAATGAGCCGTTGGCACTTAGAAAATTTTTGAGCTTTTTTCGGACTTCCGTGAGGCTGATTTTGCGCTATTTGCGGCCGACCGGGGAACCAGCGTGGAGCGGACACATTACGGCGAATGAGCCGTTGGCACTTAGAAAATTTTTGAGCTTTTTTCGGACTTCCGTGTGGAGCTTTGGGGCCGTTCCGCCTAACTTTTTATGCCCGATTGGGCTTCCAGGGAGGCGGCTAAGCATTTTTGACCAATCGTGGAGCTTTTTTGGGACTTCCGTGTGGAGCTTTGGGGCCGTTCCGCCTAACTTTTTATGCCCGATTGGGCTTCCAGGGAGGCGGCTAAGCATTTTTGACCAATCGTGGAGCTTTTTTGGGACTTCCGTGTGGAGCTTTGGGGCCGTTCCGCCTAACTTTTTATGCCCGATTGGGCTTCCAGGGAGGCGGCTAAGCATTTTTGACCAATCGTGGAGCTTTTTTGGGACTTCCGTGTGGAGCTTTGGGGCCGTTCCGCCTAACTTTTTATGCCCGATTGGGCTTCCAGGGAGGCGGCTAAGCATTTTTGACCAATCGTGGAGCTTTTTTGGGACTTCCGTGTGGAGCTTTGGGGCCGTTCCGCCTAACTTTTTATGCCCGATTGGGCTTCCAGGGAGGCGGCTAAGCATTTTTGACCAATCGTGGAGCTTTTTTGGGACTTCCGTGTGGAGCTTTGGGGCCGTTCCGCCTAACTTTTTATGCCCGATTGGGCTTCCAGGGAGGCGGCTAAGCATTTTTGACCAATCGTGGAGCTTTTTTGGGACTTCCGTGTGGAGCTTTGGGGCCGTTCCGCCTAACTTTTTATGCCCGATTGGGCTTCCAGGGAGGCGGCTAAGCATTTTTGACCAATCGTGGAGCTTTTTTGGGACTTCCGTGTGGAGCTTTGGGGCCGTTCCGCCTAACTTTTTATGCCCGATTGGGCTTCCAGGGAGGCGGCTAAGCATTTTTGACCAATCGTGGAGCTTTTTTGGGACTTCCGTGTGGAGCTTTGGGGCCGTTCCGCCTAACTTTTTATGCCCGATTGGGCTTCCAGGGAGGCGGCTAAGCATTTTTGACCAATCGTGGAGCTTTTTTGGGACTTCCGTGTGGAGCTTTGGGGCCGTTCCGCCTAACTTTTTATGCCCGATTGGGCTTCCAGGGAGGCGGCTAAGCATTTTTGACCAATCGTGGAGCTTTTTTGGGACTTCCGTGTGGAGCTTTGGGGCCGTTCCGCCTAACTTTTTATGCCCGATTGGGCTTCCAGGGAGGCGGCTAAGCATTTTTAACACGTTATGGAGCTTTTGGAGGACCTCCACACGGAGCTCCAGCGCCGGTCCGCCTAACATTTTACGCCCGCTTGGGCTTCCAGGGACGCGGCTAAGCATTTTTAACACGTTATGGAGCTTTTGGAGGACCTCCACACGGAGCTCCACGGCCGGTCCGCCTAACATTTTACGCCCGATTTGGCTTCCAGGGACGCGGCTAAGAATTTTTAACAGAAATGGAGCTTTTGGAGGACCTCCACACGGAGCTCCACGGCCGGTCCGCCTAACATCTTACGCCCGATTTGGCTTCCAGGGACGCGGCTAAGAATTTTTAACAGAAATGGAGCTTTTGGAGGACCTCCACACGGAGCTCCACGGCCGGTCCGCCTAACATCTTACGCCCGATTTGGCTTCCAGGGACGCGGCTAAGAATTTTTAACAGAAATGGAGCTTTTGGAGGACCTCCACACGGAGCTCCACGGCCGGTCCGCCTAACATCTTACGCCCGATTTGGCTTCCAGGGACGCGGCTAAGAATTTTTAACAGAAATGGAGCTTTTGGAGGACCTCCACACGGAGCTCCACGGCCGGTCCGCCTAACATCTTACGCCCGATTTGGCTTCCAGGGACGCGGCTAAGAATTTTTAACAGAAATGGAGCTTTTGGAGGACCTCCACACGGAGCTCCACGGCCGGTCCGCCTAACATCTTACGCCCGATTTGGCTTCCAGGGACGCGGCTAAGAATTTTTAACAGAAATGGAGCTTTTGGAGGACCTCCACACGGAGCTCCACGGCCGGTCCGCCTAACATCTTACGCCCGATTTGGCTTCCAGGGACGCGGCTAAGAATTTTTAACAGAAATGGAGCTTTTGGAGGACCTCCACACGGAGCTCCACGGCCGGTCCGCCTAACATCTTACGCCCGATTTGGCTTCCAGGGACGCGGCTAAGAATTTTTAACAGAAATGGAGCTTTTGGAGGACCTCCACACGGAGCTCCACGGCCGGTCCGCCTAACATCTTACGCCCGATTTGGCTTCCAGGGACGCGGCTAAGAATTTTTAACAGAAATGGAGCTTTTGGAGGACCTCCACACGGAGCTCCACGGCCGGTCCGCCTAACATCTTACGCCCGATTTGGCTTCCAGGGACGCGGCTAAGAATTTTTAACAGAAATGGAGCTTTTGGAGGACCTCCACACGGAGCTCCACGGCCGGTCCGCCTAACATCTTACGCCCGATTTGGGTTCCAGGGACGCGGCTAAGGATTTTTAACAGAAATGGAGCTTTTGGAGGACCTCCACACGGAGCTCCACGGCCGGTCCGCCTAACATCTTACGCCCGATTTGGGTTCCAGGGACGCGGCTAAGAATTTTTAACAGAAATGGAGCTTTTTGCGCACTTCCAGCCGGTGCTTTGGGGGCCTTCCCCCTCACTTGCTTCGCCCGAGGAGGCTTCCAGGGAGGCGGCTAAGCATTTTTAACAGAAATGGAGCTTTTGCGCACTTCCAGACGGTGCTTTGGGGCCGGGATGACGTTTCAAAGCTGCCGCTGCAGCTGCGGCGGGGAGTTGCCTCCCTCCGGTGGACACGACGAGTAAATACACCAGCTTTTTTTTTTTTTTTTTTTTTGCTCAGGAGGGGGACGTTGACTGGTTCGGTGTCCGGGGGAAAGTGCTCTTTTCTCGGCCAGGAGAAAGATTAGACTCCGAGCCCGCCGCTGGAGAAAATTTTAGGTACCAGGAGCGGATTTTTTTTCTCCAGGGCCGTTCCGCCTAACATTTTACGCCCGATTGGGCTTCCAGGGACGCGGCTAAGCATTTTTAACGTTATGGAGCTTTTTGAGGACCTCCACATGGAGCTCCACGGCCGTTCCGCCTTGCTTTTTACGCCCGATTGGGCTTCCAGGGACGCGGCTAAGCATTTTTAACAAGTTATGGAGCTTTTTGAGGACCTCCACACGGAGCTCCAGGGCCGTTCCGCCCAACATTTTACGCCCGATTGGGCTTCCAGGGACGCGGCTAAGCATTTTTAAGACGTTATGGAGCTTTTGGAGGACCTCCACACGGAGCTCCACGGCCGGTCCGCCTAACATTTTACGCCCGATTTGGCTTCCAGGGACGCGGCTAAGCATTTTTAACACGTTATGGAGCTTTTTTGGGACCTCCACACGGAGCTCCACGGCCGGTCCGCCTAACATTTTACGCCCGATTAGATTTGCATAATAATTTGGAACACGGTGCCGTGTTCCAAATTATTATGCAAATTGTATTTGTCATAAAGATTACATTTTTCGAGCTTTTTGAGGACCTCCACACGGAGCTCCAGCGCCGGTCCGCCTAACATTTTACGCCCGATTTGGGTTCCAGGGACGCGGCTAAGCATTTTTAACACGTTATGGAGCTTTTGGAGGACCTCCACACGGAGCTCCACGGCCGGTCCGCCTCACTTTTTACGCCCGATTTGGGTTCCAGGGACGCGGCTAAGCATTTTTAACACGTTATGGAGCTTTTTGAGGACCTCCACACGGAGCTCCACGGCCGGTCCGCCTCACTTTTTACGCCCGATTAGATTTGCATAATAATTTGGAACACGGTGCCGTGTTCCAAATTATTATGCAAATTGTATTTGTCATAAAGATTACATTTTTCTGTTTTTCAATTGAAATGGACGGTATTCTGTGTCTGTGTCTGAAATCAATGGCTTACACCTGTGATAGTCTGCCAGGTGAGCCCAATAAAGGAAACACTATTTAAGCTTGGCGTTCCACATCTCCGGCCTCTTTTTCATCTGGACCAAGCAACAAGCAACATGGGAAAGAAAAAGGATCTCTCTGCTGTCGAAAAGCGTGAAATCGTTCAATGCCTTGGACAAGGTATGAAGACATTCGACATTTCACGAAACCTTAGGCGTGACCATCGAACTGTGAAGAAATTTGTCGCTGATTCGGAGCACACGCGGGTTCGTGCAGATAAAGACACAACTCGGAAGATATCTGCAAGACAAATACATCGAATCAAGAGGGCGGCTGCTAGCATGCCACTACGGACAAGCAAACAAATATTCGACGCTGCACGTGCCGGTGAAGTCCCACGAACGTCGAGGTGTAGGATCCTCCAGAGTCTTGCAGTGATGCGCAAACCCTCCATTCGGCCACCCCTAAACAACGCGAACAAGCAGAAACGGCTAAAGTGGGCCCAGGATTACATGAAGACTGATTTTCAGACGGTCCTGTTCACTGATGAGTGTCGTGCAACATTGGACGGTCCGGGTAGGTGTAGAAATTGAGAATAATTGTCAATTTCTGTCTATGTGAAGCCCTTTGAGACTGCTTGTGATTTAGGGCTATACAAATAAACTTGATTTGACTTGACTTTACAGATGGATGGAGTCGTGGATGGTTGGTGGACGGCCACGATAGCCCAACAAGGCTCCGGCGTCAGCAAGGAGGTGGCGGAGTCATGTTTTGGGCCGGAATCATGGGGAGAGAGCTGCTTGGCCCCTTTAGGGTCCCTGAAGGCGTGAAAATGACGTCGGTAAAGTATGTGGAGTTTCTGAGTGAACACTTTCGTCCATGGTACAACAAGAAGAACCGTGCTTTCCGTAGCAAAATCATCTTCATGCACGACAATGCACCATCTCATGCTGCAAGAAATACTTCAGCAGCTTTGGCTGCTATGGGACTGAAGGGAGAGAAACTGATGGTGTGGCCCCCATCCTCCCCTGACCTCAATCCTATTGAAAACTATTGGAGCATCGTCAAGCAGAAGATCTACGAGGGTGGGAGGCAGTTCACTTCCAAACAGCAGCTCTGGGAGGCTATTCTGACATCCTGCAAAGAAATTCAACCAGAAACTGTCCAAAAACTCACAAGGTCAATGGATGCAAGAATTGTGAAGCTGCTATTAAATAAAGGCTCCTATGTTAAAATGTAACTTGTTTGTTTTTGATTGAAAAATCCGCCGCCCAAAGAGGCCGCGCACGCCAATCTCACGCCGGGCAGGAGCGATCGAAAGCCGGCTAAACGGCAGAGGAACCACCGCCGCCCAAAGAGGCCGCGCACGCCAATCTCACGCCGGGCAGGAGCGATCGAAAGCCGGCTAAACGGCAGAGGAACCACCGCCGCCCAAAGAGGCCGCGCACGCCAATCTCACGCCGGGCAGGAGCGATCGAAAGCCGGCTAAACGGCAGAGGAACCACCGCCGCCCAAAGAGGCCGCGCACGCCAATCTCACGCCGGGCAGGAGCGATCGAAAGCCGGCTAAACGGCAGAGGAACCGCCGGCTATTTTGGAAAATCTGCATAATAATTTGGAACACGGTGTACTCGTCGTGTCCACCGGAGGGAGGCAACTCCCCGCCGCAACTGCAGCGGCAGCTTTGAAACGTCATCCCGGCCCCAAAGCACCGGCTGGAAGTCTGCAAAAAGCTCCATTTCTGTTAAAAATGCTTAGCCGCCTCCCTGGAAGCCTTCTCGGGCGTAGCAAGTGAGGGGGAAGGCCCCCAAAGCACCGGCTGGAGCTCCGCAAAAAGCTCCATTTCTGTTAAAAATGCTTAGCCGCCTCCCTGGAAGCCTTCTCGGGCGTAGCAAGTGAGGGGGAAGGCCCCCAAAGCACCGGCTGGAGCTCCGCAAAAAGCTCCATTTCTGTTAAAAATGCTTAGCCGCCTCCCTGGAAGCCTTCTCGGGCGTAGCAAGTGAGGGGGAAGGCCCCCAAAGCACCGGGTGGAAGTCTGCAAAAAGCTCCATTTCTGTTAAAAATGCTTATCCGCCTCCCTGGAAGCCTTCTCGGGCGTAGCAAGTGAGGGGGAAGGCCCCCAAAGCACCGGCTGGAAGTCTGCAAAAAGCTCCATTTCTGTTTAAAATTCTTACCCGCCTCCCTGGAAGCCTTCTCGGGCGTGGCAAGTGAGGGGGAAGGCCCCCAAAGCACCGGCTGGAAGTCTGCAAAAAGCTCCATTTCTGTTTAAAATTCTTAGCCGCCTCCCTGGAAGCCTTCTCGGGCGTAGCAAGTGAGGGGGAAGGCCCCCAAAGCACCGGCTGGAAGTCTGCAAAAAGCTCCATTTCTGTTTAAAATTCTTAGCCGCCTCCCTGGAAGCCTTCTCGGGCGTAGCAAGTGAGGGGGAAGGCCCCCAAAGCACCGGCTGGAAGTCTGCAAAAAGCTCCATTTCTGTTAAAAATGCTTAGCCGCCTCCCTGGAAGCCTTCTCGGGCGTAGCAAGTGAGGGGGAAGGCCCCCAAAGCACCGGCTGGAAGTCTGCAAAAAGCTCCATTTCTGTTTAAAATTCTTAGCCGCCTCCCTGGAAGCCTTCTCGGGCGTAGCAAGTGAGGGGGAAGGCCCCCAAAGCACCGGCTGGAAGTCTGCAAAAAGCTCCATTTCTGTTTAAAATTCTTAGCCGCCTCCCTGGAAGCCTTCTCGGGCGTAGCAAGTGAGGGGGAAGGCCCCCAAAGCACCGGCTGGAAGTCCTCCAAAAGCTCGATAATTGGTCAAAAATGCTTAGCCGCGTCCCTGGAAGCCCAATCGGGCGTAAAAAGCTAGGCGGAAAGGCCCTGGAGCTCCGCACGGAAGTCTGAAAAAAGCTCCATAATTGGTCAAAAATGCTTAGCCGCGTCCCTGGAAGCGTAATCGGGCGTAAAAAGCTAGGCGGAACGGCCCTGGAGCTCCGTGTGGAAGTCCTCCAAAAGCTCGATAATTGTTCAAAAATGCTTAGCCGCGTCCCTGGAAGCCCAATCGGGCGTAAAAAGCTAGGCGGAAAGGCCCTGGAGCTCCGCACGGAAGTCTGAAAAAAGCTCCATAATTGGTCAAAAATGCTTAGCCGCGTCCCTGGAAGCGTAATCGGGCGTAAAAAGCTAGGCGGAACGGCCCTGGAGCTCCGTGTGGAAGTCCTCCAAAAGCTCGATAATTGGTCAAAAATGCTTAGCCGCGTCCCTGGAAGCCCAATCGGGCGTAAAAAGCTAGGCGGAACGGCCCTGGAGCTCCACACGGAAGTCTGAAAAAAGCTCCATAATTGTTCAAAAATGCTTAGCCGCCTCCCTGGAAGCCCAATCGGGCGTAAAAAGTTAGGCGGAACGGCCCTGGAGCTCCACACGGAAGTCTGAAAAAAGCTCCATAATTGTTCAAAAATGCTTAGCCGCCTCCCTGGAAGCCTAATCGGGCGTAAAAAGCTAGGCGGAAAGGCCCTGGAGCTCCACACAGAAGTCTGAAAAAAGCTCCATAATTGTTCAAAAATGCTTAGCCGCCTCCCTGGAAGCCCAATCGGGCGTAAAAAGTTAGGCGGAACGGCCCTGGAGCTCCACACGGAAGTCTGAAAAAAGCTCCGTAATTGTTCAAAAATGCTTCGCCGCCTCCCTGGAAGCCTAATCGGGCGTAAAAAGTTAGGCGGAACGGCCCTGGAGCTCCACACGGAAGTCTGAAAAAAGCTCCATGCTTGGTCAAAAATGCTTAGCCGCCTCCCTGGAAGCCTAATCGGGCGTAAAAAGTTAGGCGGAACGGCCCTGGAGCTCCACACGGAAGTCTGAAAAAAGCTCCATGCTTGGTCAAAAATGCTTAGCCGCCTCCCTGGAAGCCTAATCGGGCGTAAAAAGTTAGGCGGAACGGCCCTGGAGCTCCACACGGAAGTCTGAAAAAAGCTCCATAATTGTTCAAAAATGCTTAGCCGCCTCCCTGGAAGCCCAATCGGGCGTAAAAAGTTAGGCGGAACGGCCCTGGAGCTCCACACGGAAGTCTGAAAAAAGCTCCATGCTTGGTCAAAAATGCTTAGCCGCCTCCCTGGAAGCCTAATCGGGCGTAAAAAGTTAGGCGGAACGGCCCTGGAGCTCCACACGGAAGTCTGAAAAAAGCTCCATAATTGTTCAAAAATGCTTAGCCGCCTCCCTGGAAGCCCAATCGGGCGTAAAAAGTTAGGCGGAACGGCCCTGGAGCTCCACACGGAAGTCCCCCTGGTACCTGGGCCAACTTTGGCGAAAAATTTTCTAAGTGCCAACGGCTCTTTCGCCGTAAAGTGTCCGCTCCGCGCTGGTTCCCCGGTCGGCCGCAAATAGCGCAAAATCAGCCTCTCGCCCGTCAGGTACCAGGCGTTGGGGTACCAGGGGTAAGTGCAGTACCAGCTTTGGTCTGTTGGTGCGCCAGAGTACGATGAGTTGGTCCCCCTAGTCACTGTACTCATTACCTTTACCCCCGAATCGCAAAATATAGTCGGCACGTACGTGGGGAACACCAGGCGGCTGGTGTCTCTAGCGATGTGTTCACCCCCAAAAAGTGTTCTCCTGCTCGGACACGAATGGCGAGAATTCGGCCTCTCCACCACGGAGGTCGGTGATAATTTAAGAATATTTTCTAAGTGTCACCGAGGGCTGACACGCAATCTGTCCGAGGCGCGACGGTTCCCCGGTCGGCCACGAATCGCGATAATTCGGCCTCTCCACCACGGAGGTCGGTGAGAATTTCAGAATATTTTCTAAGTGCCAACGGCTCTTGCGCCGTAATGTGTCCGCTTCTGCTGGTTCCCTCGGTCGGCCACAAAGAGCGAAAAATCAGCCTCTCCACCTGGAGCTCGCGCCAACTCAGGCGAATATTTTCTAAGTGCCAACGGCTCTTGCGCCGTAAATGGTCCGCTTTGGCTGGTTCCCTCGGTCGGCCACAAATGGCGAAAAATCAGCCTCTCCACCTGGAGCTCGCGCCAACTCAGGCGAATATTTTCTAAGTGCCAACGGCTCTTGCGCCGTAATGTGTCCGCTTTGGCTGGTTCCCTCGGTCGGCCACAACGAGCGAAAAATCAGCCTCTCCACCTGGAGCTCGCGCCAACTCAGGCGAATATTTTCCAAGTGCCAACGGCTCTTGCGCCGTCATGTGTCCGCTTCGGCTGGTTCCCTCGGTCGGCCGCAAATAGCGAAAAATCAGCCTCTCCTTCTGGAGCTCGCGCCAACTCAGGCGAATATTTTCTAAGTGCCAACGGCTCTTGCGCCGTCAAGTGTCCGCTTTGGCTGGTTCCCTCGGTCGGCCACAAATAGCGAAAAATCAGCCTCTCCTGCTGGAGCTCGCGCCAACTTTGGCGAATATTTTCTAAGTGCCAACGGCTCTTGCGCCGTAATGTGTCCGCTTCTGCTGGTTCCCTCGGTCGGCCGCAAATAGCGAAAAATCAGCCTCTCCTTCTGGAGCTCGCGCCAACTCAGGCGAATATTTTCTAAGTGCCAACGGCTCTTGCGCCGTAAAGTGTCCGCTCCGGCTGGTTCCCTCGGTCGGCCACAAATGGCGAAAAATCAGCCTCTCCTTCTGTAGCTCGCGCCAACTCAGGCGAATATTTTCTAAGTGCCAACGGCTCTTGCGCCGTAATGTGTCCGCTTTGTCCGGTTCCCTCGGTCGGCCGCAAATAGCGAAAAATCAGCCTCTCCTTCTGGAGCTCGCGCCAACTTTGGCGAAAAATTTCTAAGTGCCAACGGCTCTTGCGCCGTAAAGTGTCCGCTCCGCGCTGGTTCCGCGGTCGGCCGCAAATAGCGAAAAATCAGCCTCTCCTTCTGGAGCTCGCGCCAACTTTGGCGAATATTTTCTAAGTGCCAACGGCTCTTGCGCCGTAATGTGTCCGCTCCGGCTGGTTCCCTCGGTCGGCCACAAATGGCAAAAAATCAGCCTCTCCTTCTGGAGCTCGCGCCAACTTTGGCGAATATTTTCTAAGTGCCAACGGCTCTTGCGCCGTAATGTGTCCGCTTTGTCTGGTTCCCTCGGTCGGCCACAAATGGCAAAAAATCAGCCTCTCCTTCTGGAGCTCGCGCCAACTTTGGCGAATATTTTCTAAGTGCCAACGGCTCTTGCGCCGTAATGTGTCCGCTTTGTCTGGTTCCCTCGGTCGGCCACAAATGGCAAAAAATCAGCCTCTCCTTCTGGAGCTCGCGCCAACTTTGGCGAATATTTTCTAAGTGCCAACGGCTCTTGCGCCGTAAAGTGTCCGCTCCGGCTGGTTCCCTCGGTCGGCCACAAATGGCGAAAAATCAGCCTCTCCTTCTGGAGCTCGCGCCAACTCAGGCGAATATTTTCTAAGTGCCAACGGCTCTTGCAACGTAATGTGTCCGCTCCGGCTGGTTCCCTCGGTCGGCCACAAATGGCGAAAAATCAGCCTCTCCTTCTGGAGCTCGCGCCAACTTTGGCGAATATTTTCTAAGTGCCAACGGCTCTTGCGCCGTAATGTGTCCGCTTTGTCTGGTTCCCTCGGTCGGCCGCAAATGGCGAAAAATCAGCCTCTCCTTCTGGAGCTCGCGCCAACTTTGGCGAATATTTTCTAAGTGCCAACGGCTCTTGCGCCGTAAAGTGTCCGCTCCGGCTGGTTCCCTCGGTCGGCCACAAATGGCGAAAAATCAGCCTCTCCTTCTGGAGCTCGCGCCAACTCAGGCGAATATTTTCTAAGTGCCAACGGCTCTTGCAACGTAATGTGTCCGCTCCGGCTGGTTCCCTCGGTCGGCCACAAATGGCGAAAAATCAGCCTCTCCTTCTGGAGCTCGCGCTAACTTTGGCGAATATTTTCTAAGTGCCAACGGCTCTTGCGCCGTAATGTGTCCGCTTTGTCTGGTTCCCTCGGTCGGCCGCAAATGGCGAAAAATCAGCCTCTCCTTCTGGAGCTCGCGCCAACTTTGGCGAATATTTTCTAAGTGCCAACGGCTCTTGCACCGTAAAGTGTCCGCTCCGGCTGGTTCCCTCGGTCGGCCACAAATGGCGAAAAATCAGCCTCTCGCCCTTCAGGTACCAGGGGGTGGGGTACCAGGGGTAGGTGCAGTACCAGCTTTGGTCTGTTGGTGCGCCAGAGTACGATGAGTTGGTCCCCCTAGTCACTGTACTCATTACCTTTACCCCCAAATCGCAAAATATAGTCAGAACGAGTGTGGGGAACACAACTTTTGGCCCCGAGAACCAGGCGGCTGGTGTCTCTAGCGATGTGTTCACCCCCAAAAAGTGTTCACCTGCTCGGACAGTGAACCTAGGAGCTACCGCTAAGCACTCTGGAAGTGCAAGAGCGAAAATTTTTCTAAGTACAAAAACTCTCGAAAATTTTCAAAGTGTCACAGTGCTCGAAAATTTTCTAAGTGCTACATGGAATAGTGGAGGACCGGCCGCCTCCTTAAACACAGGCCGGCGGAACGACGGGGAGGACCGGCCGCCTCCTTAAACACAGGCCGGTGGAACGTTTGGCAGAATCTCGTGGAGGACCGGCCGCCTCCTTAAACACAGGCCGGTGGGAACGACTGGCAGAATTGCGTGACGGCCGCCTGCTCCCGGCGTCCGCACGTGAACGATCACCCCCCCTCCCGGGGACGGCCGTCTGCTCCCGGCCGCCGTCCTTCACCCCCCTCACCTTCCGGACCCCCGTCTGCTCCCGGCGGGCCTCCGAGTACCCCCCGGCCCCTTCTCCCGAACTGACCGACAGGCAATGAGACCCGCCTTGGTAGGGCCCCCACCGGCCCCGGCTCGCGCCGGCGTTGGGTGGACGGTTCCTCCCCACTTGCGGGTCGCTCTCCGTGGAGGACCGGTCGCCTCACTAAACATAGGCCGGGCGAAAATCTGCGAATGTTATACATCCAAGAAAGGCAGGAGTGAACCGGCCGCCTCCTTAAACACAGGCCGGGCGAATGTTATCCATCCAAGGAGGGGGAGGACCGGCCGCCTCACTAAACATAGGCCGGGCGAAAATCTGCGAATGTTATACATCCAAGGAGGGAGGAGCGGCCGCCTCCTTAACCCACCGGCCGGGCGAAAATCTGCGAATGTTATCCATCCAAGGACGGAGGAACCGGCCGCCTCCTTAAACACAGGCCGGGCGAAAATCTGCGAATGTTATCCATCCAAGGACGGAGGAACCGGCCGGCTCCTTAAACACAGGCCGGGCGAGAATCTGCGAATGTTATCCATCCAAGGACGGAGGACCGGCCGCCTCCTTAAACACAGGCCGGCTGGAACGGTTGGCAGAATCGCGTGACGGCCGCCTGCTCCCGGCGTCCGCACGTGAACGAACACCCCCCCTCCCGGGGACGGCCGTCTGCTCCCGGCCGCCGTCCTTCACCCCCCTCAGCTTCCGGACCCCCGTCTGCTCCCGGCGGGCCTCCGAGTAACCCTCCCCTTCTCCCGAACTGACCGACTGGCACTCATGACCCGCCTTGGTAGGGCCCCCACCGGCCCCGGCTCGCGCCGGCGTTGGGTGGACGGTTCCTCCCCACTTGCGGGTCGCACTCTAGCGCCTCGGCCGCCGCGAGAGCGTGCGCTACGCGCCGCCCCCGCAGGCCTTGGCGCGACCGTACGGCAGCGAGACCGAGACGCCCCGAATCACACCCACCTAGAGGAAATCAACGGAGGCCGAGCGCGCGATCCGATTGCGGCACGCCGCGTGGGCGTCCGCCGGCCGCGCCGGTCTACCGCGAAGGCTGTTTCTCAAACCCTTGCCTAACCAGACGGCACCGCGGGATGTGCTGTCCACACTCTGCTCGACTATCCGAATAG
>NC_083740.1:13159167-13161667 GCF_033458585.1 Syngnathus typhle
GCCCCAAGCACTAGCCCCAAGCACCAGCCCCAAGCGCCACCCCCCGACCGCCACAAGGCGACCGCCACAAGGCGACCGCCACCGGCCCCAAGCGCCAGCCCCGACCGCCACCCCCCGACCGCCACCCCCCGACCGCCACAAGGCGACCGCCACAAGGCGACCGCCACCGGCCCCAAGCGCCAGCCCCGACCGCCACCCCCCGACCGCCACAAGGCGACCGCCACCGGCCCCAAGCGCCAGCCCCGACCGCCACCCCCCGACCGCCACAAGGCGACCGCCACAAGGCGACCGCCACAAGGCGACCGCCACAAGGCGACCGCCACCGGCCCCAAGCGCCAGCCCCGACCGCCACCCCCCGACCGCCACAAGGCGACCGCCACAAGGCGACCGCCACCGGCCCCAAGCGCCAGCCCCGACCGCCACCCCCCGACCGCCACAAGGCGACCGCCACAAGGCGACCGCCACCGGCCCCAAGCGCCAGCCCCGACCGCCACCCCCCGACCGCCACAAGGCGACCGCCACCGGCCCCAAGCGCCACCCCCCGACCGCCACAAGGCGACCGCCGCCGGCCCCAAGCGCCACTCCCCGACGGCCACGGGCCGACCGCCACCGGCCGACTTCCAGCTGGCGGGGCCTCTTTGAAAGCATAGCCGCCCTCCGAGCTCTCCTGCCCGGCGTGGGTTTGCGTTTGCGCCCGGTACTTTATGGAACTCTGTTTGGCCCGACTTCCAGCTGGCGGGGCCTCTTTGAAAGCATAGCCGCCCTCCGAGCTCTCCTGCCCGGCGTGGGTTTGCGTTTGCGCCCGGTACTTTATGGAAGCCTGTTTGGCCCGACTTCCAGCTGGCGGGGCCTCTTTGAAAGCATAGCCGCCCTCCGAGCTCTCCTGCCCGGCGTGGGTTTGCGTTTGCGCCCGGTACTTTATGGAAGCCTGTTTGGCCCGACTTCCAGCTGGCGGGGCCTCTTTGAAAGCATAGCCGCCCTCCGAGCTCTCCTGCCCGGCGTGGGTTTGCGTTTGCGCCCGGTACTTTATGGAACTCTGTTTGGCCCGACTTCCAGCTGGCGGGGCCTCTTTGAAAGCATAGCCGCCCTCCGAGCTCTCCTGCCCGGCGTGGGTTTGCGTTTGCGCCCGGTACTTTATGGAACTCTGTTTGGCCCGACTTCCAGCTGGCGGGGCCTCTTTGAAAGCATAGCCGCCCTCCGAGCTCTCCTGCCCGGCGTGGGTTTGCGTTTGCGCCCGGTACTTTATGGAAGCCTGTTTGGCCCGACTTCCAGCTGGCGGGGCCTCTTTGAAAGCATAGCCGCCCTCCGAGCTCTCCTGCCCGGCGTGGGTTTGCGTTTGCGCCCGGTACTTTATGGAACTCTGTTTGGCCCGACTTCCAGCTGGCGGGGCCTCTTTGAAAGCATAGCCGCCCTCCGAGCTCTCCTGCCCGGCGTGGGTTTGCGTTTGCGCCCGGTACTTTATGGAAGCCTGTTTGGCCCGACTTCCAGCTGGCGGGGCCTCTTTGAAAGCATAGCCGCCCTCCGAGCTCTCCTGCCCGGCGTGGGTTTGCGTTTGCGCCCGGTACTTTATGGAAGCCTGTTTGGCCCGACTTCCAGCTGGCCCGGCCTCTTTGAAAGCATAGCCGCCCTCCGAGCTCTCCTGCCCGGCGTGGGTTTGCGTCCGCCACTGCTCAAAGCGAACTTCAACTCATCTGCTTAATAATGTGGAACGCCATTCTTAAGTAGTTTTTCCTTAATTTTGGGCTCAACTGGCCGGGAATCATCACCGGTGTCTGAGATTGCTCTCAGTTATCCAAAGAGCCCTTACACTGAATAGCGTCCATGAGTTTAATTTAAAAACAAAAAATTTAATCTTTATTTACACTTAAATACAATTTGCATAATAATTTGGAACAGGGTGTACAAATAAACTTGATTTGACTTGACTTTACAGATGGATGGAGTCGTGGATGGTTGGTGGACGGCCACCATAGCCCAACAAGGCTGCGGCGTCAGCAAGGAGGTGGCGGAGTCATGTTTTGGGCCGGAATCATGGGGAGAGAGCTGCTTGGCCCCTTTAGGGTCCCTGAAGGCGTGAAAATGACGTCGGTAAAGTATGTGGAGTTTCTGAGTGACCACTTTCGTCCATGGTACAACAGGAAGAACCGTGCTTTCCGTAGCAAAATCATCTTCATGCACGACAATGCACCATCTCATGATGCAAGAAATACCTCAGCAGCTTTGGCTGCTATGGGACTGAAGGGAGAGAAACTGATGGTGTGGCCCCCATCCTCCCCTGACCTCAATCCTATTGAAAACTATTGGAGCATCGTCAAGCAGAAGATCTACGAGGGTGGGAGGCAGTTCACTTCCAAACAGCAGCTCTGGGAGGCTATTCTGACATCCTGCAAAGAAATTCAACCAGAAACTGTCCAAAAACTCACAAGGTCAATGGATGCAAGAATTGTGAAAGTGCTATTAAATAAAGGCTCCTATGTTAAAATGTAACTTGTTTGTTTTT
>NC_083740.1:13171667-13174167 GCF_033458585.1 Syngnathus typhle
GCGCGCGTAAGAGGCTCGTCCGGGGATGAGGCAGCATCCTCGGGCGGCAGGAGGCAGCAGCAGCCTCCCCTTACTATAACTTAGCCTCCGGAGAATGACAGCGGGCGCGCGTAAGAGGCTCGTCCGGGGATGAGGCAGCATCCTCGGGCGGCTGGCGGGAGGAGGCAGCCTCCCCTTAGTATAACTTAGTCTCCGGAGAATGACAGCGGGAGCGCGCAAGAGGCAAGGCCGGGGACCAGGCACCCTCCCCGGACAACGAAAGGAGCAACGTCCCCCTCCTGAGTGGACAAAAAAAATCCACTCCTGGTACCTAAAATTTTCTCCAGCGGCGGGCTGGGAGTCTAATCTTTCTCCTGGCCGAGAAAAGAGCACTTTCCCCCGGACACCAAACCAGTCAACGTCCCCCTCCTGAGTGGACAAAAAAAATCCACTCCTGGTACCTAAAATTTTCTCCAGCGGCGGGCTGGGAGTCTAATCTTTCTCCTGGCCGAGAAAAGAGCACTTTCCCCCGGACACCAAACCAGTCAACGTCCCCCTCCTGAGTGGACAAAAAAAATCCACTCCTGGTACCTAGAATTTTCCCCAGCGGCGGGCTTGGGGCGAAAATCAATCTTCCTCCCGAAATTAAACCACTATAGGCGGACGCCAGCCCTAAGCGCCAGCCCCAAGCACTAGCCCCAAGCACCAGCCCCAAGCGCCACCCCCCGACCGCCACAAGGCGACCGCCACAAGGCGACCGCCACCGGCCCCAAGCGCCAGCCCCGACCGCCACCCCCCGACCGCCACCCCCCGACCGCCACAAGGCGACCGCCACAAGGCGACCGCCACCGGCCCCAAGCGCCAGCCCCGACCGCCACCCCCCGACCGCCACAAGGCGACCGCCACCGGCCCCAAGCGCCAGCCCCGACCGCCACCCCCCGACCGCCACAAGGCGACCGCCACAAGGCGACCGCCACAAGGCGACCGCCACAAGGCGACCGCCACAAGGCGACCGCCACCGGCCCCAAGCGCCAGCCCCGACCGCCACCCCCCGACCGCCACAAGGCGACCGCCACAAGGCGACCGCCACCGGCCCCAAGCGCCAGCCCCGACCGCCACCCCCCGACCGCCACAAGGCGACCGCCACAAGGCGACCGCCACCGGCCCCAAGCGCCAGCCCCGACCGCCACCCCCCGACCGCCACAAGGCGACCGCCACCGGCCCCAAGCGCCACCCCCCGACCGCCACAAGGCGACCGCCGCCGGCCCCAAGCGCCACTCCCCGACGGCCACGGGCCGACCGCCACCGGCCGACTTCCAGCTGGCGGGGCCTCTTTGAAAGCATAGCCGCCCTCCGAGCTCTCCTGCCCGGCGTGGGTTTGCGTTTGCGCCCGGTACTTTATGGAACTCTGTTTGGCCCGACTTCCAGCTGGCGGGGCCTCTTTGAAAGCATAGCCGCCCTCCGAGCTCTCCTGCCCGGCGTGGGTTTGCGTTTGCGCCCGGTACTTTATGGAAGCCTGTTTGGCCCGACTTCCAGCTGGCGGGGCCTCTTTGAAAGCATAGCCGCCCTCCGAGCTCTCCTGCCCGGCGTGGGTTTGCGTTTGCGCCCGGTACTTTATGGAAGCCTGTTTGGCCCGACTTCCAGCTGGCGGGGCCTCTTTGAAAGCATAGCCGCCCTCCGAGCTCTCCTGCCCGGCGTGGGTTTGCGTTTGCGCCCGGTACTTTATGGAACTCTGTTTGGCCCGACTTCCAGCTGGCGGGGCCTCTTTGAAAGCATAGCCGCCCTCCGAGCTCTCCTGCCCGGCGTGGGTTTGCGTTTGCGCCCGGTACTTTATGGAACTCTGTTTGGCCCGACTTCCAGCTGGCGGGGCCTCTTTGAAAGCATAGCCGCCCTCCGAGCTCTCCTGCCCGGCGTGGGTTTGCGTTTGCGCCCGGTACTTTATGGAAGCCTGTTTGGCCCGACTTCCAGCTGGCGGGGCCTCTTTGAAAGCATAGCCGCCCTCCGAGCTCTCCTGCCCGGCGTGGGTTTGCGTTTGCGCCCGGTACTTTATGGAACTCTGTTTGGCCCGACTTCCAGCTGGCGGGGCCTCTTTGAAAGCATAGCCGCCCTCCGAGCTCTCCTGCCCGGCGTGGGTTTGCGTTTGCGCCCGGTACTTTATGGAAGCCTGTTTGGCCCGACTTCCAGCTGGCGGGGCCTCTTTGAAAGCATAGCCGCCCTCCGAGCTCTCCTGCCCGGCGTGGGTTTGCGTTTGCGCCCGGTACTTTATGGAAGCCTGTTTGGCCCGACTTCCAGCTGGCGGGGCCTCTTTGAAAGCATAGCCGCCCTCCGAGCTCTCCTGCCCGGCGTGGGTTTGCGTCCGCCACTGCTCAAAGCGAACTTCAACTCATCTGCTTAATAATGTGGAACGCCATTCTTAAGTAGTTTTTCCTTAATTTTGGGCTCAACTGGCCGGGAATCATCACCGGTGTCTGAGATTGCTCTCAGTTATCCAAAGAGCCCTTACACTGAATAGCGTCCATGA
>NC_083740.1:13181667-13255689 GCF_033458585.1 Syngnathus typhle
TGCGGCCCGCTGTGGCCAGCTGGCAAACTAGCTACGGAAGGGTACCGGCGCTCCCGACGAACCCGCCGGGGTGGCTGGTGACCGACGCTGCGTTCGGCGCTTATCGCTGCGACCGGGAGGGAAGCTGCGCCCCGTCCGAGTCAGACTCGGTCGTTGCGGCCCCCCCGAGCCCGCACGCCTCTCGCGGAAGGTCATACGCCACCGGCGGCACGGAAGACGCCTCCCGCTACGCGGTAGTCGGGAAAGGCTATTCGGATAGTCGAGCAGAGTGTGGACAGCACATCCCGCGGTGCCGTCTGGTTAGGCAAGGGTTTGAGAAACAGCCTTCGCGGTAGACCGGCGCGGCCGGCGGACGCCCACGCGGCGTGCCGCAATCGGATCGCGCGCTCGGCCTCCGTTGATTTCCTCTAGGTGGGTGTGATTCGGGGCGTCTCGGTCTCGCTGCCGTACGGTCGCGCCAAGGCCTGCGGGGGCGGCGCGTAGCGCACGCTCTCGCGGCGGCCGAGGCGCTAGAGTGCGACCCGCAAGTGGGGAGGAACCGTCCACCCAACGCCGGCGCGAGCCGGGGCCGGTGGGGGCCCTACCAAGGCGGGTCATGAGTGCCAGTCGGTCAGTTCGGGAGAAGGGGAGGGTTACTCGGAGGCCCGCCGGGAGCAGACGGGGGTCCGGAAGCTGAGGGGGGTGAAGGACGGCGGCCGGGAGCAGACGGCCGTCCCCGGGAGGGGGGGTGTTCGTTCACGTGCGGACGCCGGGAGCAGGCGGCCGTCACGCGATTCTGCCAACCGTTCCAGCCGGCCTGTGTTTAAGGAGGCGGCCGGTCCTCCGTCCTTGGATGGATAACATTCGCAGATTCTCGCCCGGCCTGTGTTTAAGGAGCCGGCCGGTTCCTCCGTCCTTGGATGGATAACATTCGCAGATTTTCGCCCGGCCTGTGTTTAAGGAGGCGGCCGGTTCCTCCGTCCTTGGATGGATAACATTCGCAGATTTTCGCCCGGCCGGTGGGTTAAGGAGGCGGCCGCTCCTCCCTCCTTGGATGTATAACATTCGCAGATTTTCGCCCGGCCTATGTTTAGTGAGGCGGCCGGTCCTCCCCCTCCTTGGATGGATAACATTCGCCCGGCCTGTGTTTAAGGAGGCGGCCGGTTCACTCCTGCCTTTCTTGGATGTATAACATTCGCAGATTTTCGCCCGGCCTATGTTTAGTGAGGCGACCGGTCCTCCACGGAGAGCGACCCGCAAGTGGGGAGGAACCGTCCACCCAACGCCGGCGCGAGCCGGGGCCGGTGGGGGCCCTACCAAGGCGGGTCTCATTGCCTGTCGGTCAGTTCGGGAGAAGGGGCCGGGGGGTACTCGGAGGCCCGCCGGGAGCAGACGGGGGTCCGGAAGGTGAGGGGGGTGAAGGACGGCGGCCGGGAGCAGACGGCCGTCCCCGGGAGGGGGGGTGATCGTTCACGTGCGGACGCCGGGAGCAGGCGGCCGTCACGCAATTCTGCCAGTCGTTCCCACCGGCCTGTGTTTAAGGAGGCGGCCGGTCCTCCACGAGATTCTGCCAAACGTTCCACCGGCCTGTGTTTAAGGAGGCGGCCGGTCCTACCCGTCGTTCCGCCGACCTGTGTTTAAGGAGGCGGCCGGTCCTCCACTATTCCATGTAGCACTTAGAAAATTTTCGAGCACTGTGACACTTTGAAAATTTTCGAGAGTTTTTGTACTTAGAAAAATTTTCGCTCTTGCACTTCCAGAGTGCTTAGCGGTAGCTCCTAGGTTCACTGTCCGAGCAGGTGAACACTTTTTGGGGGTGAACACATCGCTAGAGACACCAGCCGCCTGGTTCTCGGGGCCAAAAGTTGTGTTCCCCACACTCGTTCTGACTATATTTTGCGATTTGGGGGTAAAGGTAATGAGTACAGTGACTAGGGGGACCAACTCATCGTACTCTGGCGCACCAACAGACCAAAGCTGGTACTGCACCTACCCCTGGTACCCCACCGCCTGGTACCTGAAGGGCGAGAGGCTGATTTTTCGCCATTTGTGGCCGACCGAGGGAACCAGCCGGAGCGGACACTTTACGGTGCAAGAGCCGTTGGCACTTAGAAAATATTCGCCAAAGTTGGCGCGAGCTCCAGAAGGAGAGGCTGATTTTTCGCCATTTGCGGCCGACCGAGGGAACCAGACAAAGCGGACACATTACGGCGCAAGAGCCGTTGGCACTTAGAAAATATTCGCCAAAGTTGGCGCGAGCTCCAGAAGGAGAGGCTGATTTTTCGCCATTTGTGGCCGACCGAGGGAACCAGCCGGAGCGGACACATTACGTTGCAAGAGCCGTTGGCACTTAGAAAATATTCGCCTGAGTTGGCGCGAGCTCCAGAAGGAGAGGCTGATTTTTCGCCATTTGTGGCCGACCGAGGGAACCAGCCGGAGCGGACACTTTACGGCGCAAGAGCCGTTGGCACTTAGAAAATATTCGCCAAAGTTGGCGCGAGCTCCAGAAGGAGAGGCTGATTTTTCGCCATTTGTGGCCGACCGAGGGAACCAGCCGGAGCGGACACATTACGTTGCAAGAGCCGTTGGCACTTAGAAAATATTCGCCAAAGTTGGCGCGAGCTCCAGAAGGAGAGGCTGATTTTTTGCCATTTGTGGCCGACCGAGGGAACCAGACAAAGCGGACACATTACGGCGCAAGAGCCGTTGGCACTTAGAAAATATTCGCCAAAGTTGGCGCGAGCTCCAGAAGGAGAGGCTGATTTTTTGCCATTTGTGGCCGACCGAGGGAACCAGACAAAGCGGACACATTACGGCGCAAGAGCCGTTGGCACTTAGAAAATATTCGCCAAAGTTGGCGCGAGCTCCAGAAGGAGAGGCTGATTTTTTGCCATTTGTGGCCGACCGAGGGAACCAGCCGGAGCGGACACATTACGGCGCAAGAGCCGTTGGCACTTAGAAAATATTCGCCAAAGTTGGCGCGAGCTCCAGAAGGAGAGGCTGATTTTTCGCTATTTGCGGCCGACCGCGGAACCAGCGCGGAGCGGACACTTTACGGCGCAAGAGCCGTTGGCACTTAGAAATTTTTCGCCAAAGTTGGCGCGAGCTCCAGAAGGAGAGGCTGATTTTTCGCTATTTGCGGCCGACCGAGGGAACCGGACAAAGCGGACACATTACGGCGCAAGAGCCGTTGGCACTTAGAAAATATTCGCCTGAGTTGGCGCGAGCTACAGAAGGAGAGGCTGATTTTTCGCCATTTGTGGCCGACCGAGGGAACCAGCCGGAGCGGACACTTTACGGCGCAAGAGCCGTTGGCACTTAGAAAATATTCGCCTGAGTTGGCGCGAGCTCCAGAAGGAGAGGCTGATTTTTCGCTATTTGCGGCCGACCGAGGGAACCAGCAGAAGCGGACACATTACGGCGCAAGAGCCGTTGGCACTTAGAAAATATTCGCCAAAGTTGGCGCGAGCTCCAGCAGGAGAGGCTGATTTTTCGCTATTTGTGGCCGACCGAGGGAACCAGCCAAAGCGGACACTTGACGGCGCAAGAGCCGTTGGCACTTAGAAAATATTCGCCTGAGTTGGCGCGAGCTCCAGAAGGAGAGGCTGATTTTTCTCTATTTGCGGCCGACCGAGGGAACCAGCCGAAGCGGACACATGACGGCGCAAGAGCCGTTGGCACTTGGAAAATATTCGCCTGAGTTGGCGCGAGCTCCAGGTGGAGAGGCTGATTTTTCGCTCGTTGTGGCCGACCGAGGGAACCAGCCAAAGCGGACACATTACGGCGCAAGAGCCGTTGGCACTTAGAAAATATTCGCCTGAGTTGGCGCGAGCTCCAGGTGGAGAGGCTGACTTTTCGCCATTTGTGGCCGACCGAGGGAACCAGCCAAAGCGGACCCTTTACGGCGCAAGAGCCGTTGGCACTTAGAAAATATTCGCCTGAGTTTGCGCGAGCTCCAGGTGGAGAGGCTGATTTTTCGCTCTTTGTGGCCGACCGAGGGAACCAGCAGAAGCGGACACATTACGGCGCAAGAGCCGTTGGCACTTAGAAAATATTCGCCTGAGTTGGCGCGAGCTCCAGAAGGAGAGGCTGATTTTTCGCTCTTTGTGGCCGACCGAGGGAACCAGCAGAAGCGGACACATTACGGCGCAAGAGCCGTTGGCACTTAGAAAATATTCGCCTGAGTTGGCGCGAGCTCCAGAAGGAGAGGCTGATTTTTCGCTCTTTGTGGCCGACCGAGGGAACCAGCAGAAGCGGACACATTACGGCGCAAGAGCCGTTGGCACTTAGAAAATATTCGCCTGAGTTGGCGCGAGCTCCAGAAGGAGAGGCTGATTTTTCGCTCTTTGTGGCCGACCGAGGGAACCAGCAGAAGCGGACACATTACGGCGCAAGAGCCGTTGGCACTTAGAAAATATTCGCCAAAGTTGGCGCGAGCTCCAGGTGGAGAGGCTGATTTTTCGCCATTTGTGGCCGACCGAGGGAACCAGCCAAAGCGGACCCTTTACGGCGCAAGAGCCGTTGGCACTTAGAAAATATTCTGAAATTCTCACCGACCTCCGTGGTGGAGAGGCCGAATTATCGCGATTCGTGGCTGACCGGGGAACCGTCGCGCCTCGGACAAGTTGTGCGGCAGCCCACGCTCGCACTTAGAAAATATTCTGAAATTCCCACCGACTTCCGTGGTGGAGAGGCCGAATTATCGCGATTCGGATCCGACCGAGGAACCGTCGCCACTCGGACAAGTTGTGCGGCAGCCCACGCTCGCACTTAGAAAATATTCTGAAATTATCACCGACCTCCGTGGTGGAGAGGCCGAATTTTCGACATTCGGATCCGACCGAGGAACCGTCGCCACTCGGACAAGTTGTGCGGCAGCCCACGCTCGCACTTAGAAAATATTCTGAAATTATCACCGACCTCCGTGGTGGAGAGGCCGAATTTTCGACATTCGGATCCGACCGAGGAACCGTCGCCACTCGGACAAGTTGTGCGGCAGCCCACGCTCGCACTTAGAAAATATTCTGAAATTCTCACCGACCTCCGTGGTGGAGAGGCCGAATTTTCGACATTCGGATACGACCGAGGAACCGTCGCCACTCGGACAAGTTGTGCGGCAGCCCACGCTCGCACTTAGAAAATATTCTGAAATTCTCACCGACCTCCGTGGTGGAGAGGCCGAATTATCGCGATTCGTGGCCGACCGGGGAACCGTCGCGCCTCGGACAAGTTGTGCGGCAGCCCACGCTCGCACTTAGAAAATATTCTGAAATTCCCACCGACTTCCGTGGTGGAGAGGCCGAATTATCGCGATTCGGATCCGACCGAGGAACCGTCGCCACTCGGACAAGTTGTGCGGCAGCCCACGCTCGCACTTAGAAAATATTCTGAAATTATCACCGACCTCCGTGGTGGAGAGGCCGAATTTTCGACATTCGGATCCGACCGAGGAACCGTCGCCACTCGGACAAGTTGTGCGGCAGCCCACGCTCGCACTTAGAAAATATTCTGAAATTATCACCGACCTCCGTGGTGGAGAGGCCGAATTTTCGACATTCGGATCCGACCGAGGAACCGTCGCCACTCGGACAAGTTGTGCGGCAGCCCACGCTCGCACTTAGAAAATATTCTGAAATTATCACCGACCTCCGTGGTGGAGAGGCCGAATTTTCGACATTCGGATCCGACCGAGGAACCGTCGCCACTCGGACAAGTTGTGCGGCAGCCCACGCTCGCACTTAGAAAATATTCTGAAATTCTCACCGACCTCCGTGGTGGAGAGGCCGAATTATCGCGATTCGTGGCCGACCGGGGAACCGTCGCGCCTCGGACAAGTTGTGCGGCAGCCCACGCTGGCACTTAGAAAATATTCTGAAATTCTCACCGACCTCCGTGGTGGAGAGGCCGAATTATCGCGATTCGTGGCCGACCGGGGAACCGTCGCGCCTCGGACAGATTGCGTGTCAGCCCTCGGTGACACTTAGAAAATATTCTTAAATTATCACCGACCTCCGTGGTGGAGAGGCCGAATTCTCGCCATTCGTGTCCGAGCAGGAGAACACTTTTTGGGGGTGAACACATCGCTAGAGACACCAGCCGCCTGGTGTTCCCCACGTACGTGCCGACTATATTTTGCGATTCGGGGGTAAAGGTAATGAGTACAGTGACTAGGGGGACCAACTCATCGTACTCTGGCGCACCAACAGACCAAAGCTGGTACTGCACTTACCCCTGGTACCCCAACGCCTGGTACCTGAAGGGCGAGAGGCTGATTTTGCGCTATTTGCGGCCGACCGGGGAACCAGCGCGGAGCGGACACTTTACGGCGAAAGAGCCGTTGGCACTTAGAAAATTTTTCGCCAAAGTTGGCCCAGGTACCAGGGGGACTTCCGTGTGGAGCTCCAGGGCCGTTCCGCCTAACTTTTTACGCCCGATTAGGCTTCCAGGGAGGCGGCTAAGCATTTTTGAACAATTATGGAGCTTTTTTCAGACTTCCGTGTGGAGCTCCAGGGCCGTTCCGCCTAACTTTTTACGCCCGATTAGGCTTCCAGGGAGGCGGCTAAGCATTTTTGAACAATTATGGAGCTTTTTTCAGACTTCCGTGTGGAGCTCCAGGGCCGTTCCGCCTAACTTTTTACGCCCGATTGGGCTTCCAGGGAGGCGGCTAAGCATTTTTGAACAATTATGGAGCTTTTTTCAGACTTCCGTGTGGAGCTCCAGGGCCGTTCCGCCTAACTTTTTACGCCCGATTAGGCTTCCAGGGAGGCGGCTAAGCATTTTTGACCAAGCATGGAGCTTTTTTCAGACTTCCGTGTGGAGCTCCAGGGCCGTTCCGCCTAACTTTTTACGCCCGATTAGGCTTCCAGGGAGGCGGCTAAGCATTTTTGACCAAGCATGGAGCTTTTTTCAGACTTCCGTGTGGAGCTCCAGGGCCGTTCCGCCTAACTTTTTACGCCCGATTAGGCTTCCAGGGAGGCGGCTAAGCATTTTTGAACAATTATGGAGCTTTTTTCAGACTTCCGTGTGGAGCTCCAGGGCCGTTCCGCCTAACTTTTTACGCCCGATTGGGCTTCCAGGGAGGCGGCTAAGCATTTTTGAACAATTATGGAGCTTTTTTCAGACTTCCGTGTGGAGCTCCAGGGCCTTTCCGCCTAGCTTTTTACGCCCGATTAGGCTTCCAGGGAGGCGGCTAAGCATTTTTGAACAATTATGGAGCTTTTTTCAGACTTCCGTGTGGAGCTCCAGGGCCGTTCCGCCTAACTTTTTACGCCCGATTGGGCTTCCAGGGAGGCGGCTAAGCATTTTTGAACAATTATGGAGCTTTTTTCAGACTTCCGTGTGGAGCTCCAGGGCCGTTCCGCCTAGCTTTTTACGCCCGATTGGGCTTCCAGGGACGCGGCTAAGCATTTTTGACCAATTATCGAGCTTTTGGAGGACTTCCACACGGAGCTCCAGGGCCGTTCCGCCTAGCTTTTTACGCCCGATTACGCTTCCAGGGACGCGGCTAAGCATTTTTGACCAATTATGGAGCTTTTTTCAGACTTCCGTGCGGAGCTCCAGGGCCTTTCCGCCTAGCTTTTTACGCCCGATTGGGCTTCCAGGGACGCGGCTAAGCATTTTTGACCAATTATCGAGCTTTTGGAGGACTTCCACACGGAGCTCCAGGGCCGTTCCGCCTAGCTTTTTACGCCCGATTACGCTTCCAGGGACGCGGCTAAGCATTTTTGACCAATTATGGAGTTTTTTTCAGACTTCCGTGCGGAGCTCCAGGGCCTTTCCGCCTAGCTTTTTACGCCCGATTGGGCTTCCAGGGACGCGGCTAAGCATTTTTGACCAATTATCGAGCTTTTGGAGGACTTCCAGCCGGTGCTTTGGGGGCCTTCCCCCTCACTTGCTACGCCCGAGAAGGCTTCCAGGGAGGCTGCTAAGAATTTTAAACAGAAATGGAGCTTTTTGCAGACTTCCAGCCGGTGCTTTGGGGGCCTTCCCCCTCACTTGCTACGCCCGAGAAGGCTTCCAGGGAGGCGGCTAAGAATTTTAAACAGAAATGGAGCTTTTTGCAGACTTCCAGCCGGTGCTTTGGGGGCCTTCCCCCTCACTTGCTACGCCCGAGAAGGCTTCCAGGGAGGCGGCTAAGCATTTTTAACAGAAATGGAGCTTTTTGCAGACTTCCAGCCGGTGCTTTGGGGGCCTTCCCCCTCACTTGCTACGCCCGAGAAGGCTTCCAGGGAGGCGGCTAAGAATTTTAAACAGAAATGGAGCTTTTTGCAGACTTCCAGCCGGTGCTTTGGGGGCCTTCCCCCTCACTTGCTACGCCCGAGAAGGCTTCCAGGGAGGCGGCTAAGAATTTTAAACAGAAATGGAGCTTTTTGCAGACTTCCAGCCGGTGCTTTGGGGGCCTTCCCCCTCACTTTTTACGCCCGAGGAGGCTTCCAGGGAGGCGGCTAAGCATTTTTAACAGAAATGGAGCTTTTTGCGCACTTCCAGCCGGTGCTTTGGGGGCCTTCCCCCTCACTTGCTACGCCCGACGAGGCTTCCAGGGAGGCGGCTAAGCATTTTTAACAGAAATGGAGCTTTTTGCGGAGCTCCAGACGGTGCTTTGGGGGCCTTCCCCCTCACTTGCTACGCCCGAGAAGGCTTCCAGGGAGGCGGGTAAGAATTTTAAACAGAAATGGAGCTTTTTGCAGACTTCCAGCCGGTGCTTTGGGGGCCTTCCCCCTCACTTTCTAAGCCCGAGGAGGCTTCCAGGGAGGCGGCTAAGCATTTTTAACAGAAATGGAGCTTTTTGCGCACTTCCAGCCGGTGCTTTGGGGGCCTTCCCCCTCACTTGCTACGCCCGAGAAGGCTTCCAGGGAGGCGGCTAAGCATTTTTAACAGAAATGGAGCTTTTTGCAGACTTCCAGCCGGTGCTTTGGGGGCCTTCCCCCTCACTTGCTACGCCCGAGAAGGCTTCCAGGGAGTCGGCTAAGCATTTTTAACAGAAATGGATCTTTTTGCGCACTTCCAGACGGTGCTTTGGGGCCGGGATGACGTTTCAAAGCTGCCGCTGCAGTTGCGGCGGGGAGTTGCCTCCCTCCGGTGGACACGACGAGTAAATACACCAGCACTCGCACTTGCATTGCGCACTTCCAGCCGGTGCTTCGGGGGCCTTCCCCCTCACTTTTTACGCCCGAGGAGGCTTCCAGGGAGGCGGCTAAGCATTTTTAACAGAAATGGAGCTTTTTGCGCACTTCCAGCCGGTGCTTTGGGGGCCTTCCCCCTCACTTGCTACGCCCGACGAGGCTTCCAGGGAGGCGGCTAAGCATTTTTAACAGTAATGGAGCTTTTTGCGGAGCTCCAGACGGTGCTTTGGGGGCCTTCCCCCTCACTTGCTACGCCCGAGAAGGCTTCCAGGGAGGCGGGTAAGAATTTTAAACAGAAATGGAGCTTTTTGCAGACTTCCAGCCGGTGCTTTGGGGGCCTTCCCCCTCACTTTCTAAGCCCGAGGAGGCTTCCAGGGAGGCGGCTAAGCATTTTTAACAGAAATGGAGCTTTTTGCGCACTTCCAGCCGGTGCTTTGGGGGCCTTCCCCCTCACTTGCTACGCCCGAGAAGGCTTCCAGGGAGGCGGCTAAGCATTTTTAACAGAAATGGAGCTTTTTGCAGACTTCCAGCCGGTGCTTTGGGGGCCTTCCCCCTCACTTGCTACGCCCGAGAAGGCTTCCAGGGAGTCGGCTAAGCATTTTTAACAGAAATGGAGCTTTTTGCGCACTTCCAGACGGTGCTTTGGGGCCGGGATGACGTTTCAAAGCTGCCGCTGCAGTTGCGGCGGGGAGTTGCCTCCCTCCGGTGGACACGACGAGTAAATACACCAGCACTCGCACTTGCATTGCGCACTTCCAGCCGGTGCTTCGGGGGCCTTCCCCCTCACTTTTTACGCCCGAGGAGGCTTCCAGGGAGGCGGCTAAGCATTTTTAACAGAAATGGAGCTTTTTGCGCACTTCCAGCCGGTGCTTTGGGGGCCTTCCCCCTCACTTGCTACGCCCGACGAGGCTTCCAGGGAGGCGGCTAAGCATTTTTAACAGAAATGGAGCTTTTTGCGGAGCTCCAGACGGTGCTTTGGGGGCCTTCCCCCTCACTTGCTACGCCCGAGAAGGCTTCCAGGGAGGCGGGTAAGAATTTTAAACAGAAATGGAGCTTTTTGCAGACTTCCAGCCGGTGCTTTGGGGGCCTTCCCCCTCACTTTCTAAGCCCGAGGAGGCTTCCAGGGAGGCGGCTAAGCATTTTTAACAGAAATGGAGCTTTTTGCGCACTTCCAGCCGGTGCTTTGGGGGCCTTCCCCCTCACTTGCTACGCCCGAGAAGGCTTCCAGGGAGGCGGCTAAGCATTTTTAACAGAAATGGAGCTTTTTGCAGACTTCCAGCCGGTGCTTTGGGGGCCTTCCCCCTCACTTGCTACGCCCGAGAAGGCTTCCAGGGAGGTGGGTAAGAATTTTAAACAGAAATGGAGCTTTTTGCAGACTTCCGCATGGAGCTCAAGGGCCGTTCCGCCTTATGGCCTTATCCTTGCTGCTTAGCAAATGTAAAATTTACCGATATCATTTCCAGTTTACAAACATACATACAAACATTTTCTTACATGCACAGATGATGGAAACTTTGCTTGACAGCTTGGCTTGCTCAATGTTTCCTGCACCAAGCGCATTCCCTACTCGAACACTAACAGCTGCAGAAATTCCAAGTGGGAACTGCAAAGGTAGAATGTATAGAAACAATTATGCATTATTTAGGATTCCATCAAATCAAACTGTTAAGATCAGGTTGTGGCCAACACGAGATTTGTGAGATGAATGCAAATCATCATTTATTTTTTTTAGGGGTGTAAATCGCGGGTTTTGTCACGATACGATATAATATCGATATAAAGAACTACGATACGATAATTGCCGATATCTTAAAGCCTGCTGCGATTCATTCACGATATATCGCGATATAGTGCTCTACGATCGATTTTTTTTTTTAAATAAAAAATATACAACAATATCCTGATTTATAACAATTCATAAGCAAAATCAACAAGGTACTGCAAACTCTTTATTTAGGAAATTACAAGAGTATTGTAGTATACAAATTCCTTACTTTAACACTGAACTTTGATGTCGCGTTTTTTCTTTAAATGTGCGGCGAGATTTGTGCTCCCTGAATATTTGATCCCCGCATGGCAGGATTTACAAACTGCACGTGTCTTGTCCGTTGAGCCATCTTTTCTTTGGAATCCAAAGTGCTTCCAAACGAATGACTTGAAGCCTAAAGGGGAGCAAATTTCCTCGTCTTTTTGGACACTAGCCATAGCACCAGCCCAGGAGCCGCGTACTAGTTGTCGA
Organism: Syngnathus typhle; assembly: GCF_033458585.1. Taxonomy (NCBI): domain Eukaryota; kingdom Metazoa; phylum Chordata; class Actinopteri; order Syngnathiformes; family Syngnathidae; genus Syngnathus; species Syngnathus typhle. Next base: position 13,193,008 of record NC_083740.1, read on the forward strand.
CTCCCCTTTCACGTGCCTGCTCTGCTCACAACACAACACGCCGCTCACTGCTCCCGGAAAGAGGAAGCAAGCAACAATGAACTGGATTTCAAAATAAAGTCGCGTCTAATGTCCGAGGTAAAACACGGCGATATAAATCGATGTTTACTTTTAGCATCGATGCCAATAAATCGTAGAGCATTATATCGATTAATCGATGTGTATCGATGTATCGTTACACCCCTAATTTTTTTATTTGGTTATCAGAGGTTTACCTCTTTCACTTTCTTCTGAAAAATGCTTTAAAATATTATTTGTTTCAATGATTATACAGCATACAGCTGATACGCCAAGCCAGTGCTTCTCAAATAGTGCCCCTTGGGGGGCGCTGTGCTATACCTGGGGGGGCGCGTGTGACCCTGGGGAACAGGCTTTTTTTTGCAGTACTAGAATAAAGTGTAATTGCGCATCTTCCCAGCAGGGGGCAGTGACGCTCTCATTGTTACTTCTGTGACGTTTGCGACAGTGCAACATTTTACGACTTACAAGACAAGTTAGGATAGTCACGGTGGGGAGGGGGGGGGCGCGAATAGTTTTCTTCTTGCAAGGGGGGGGGGGCGTAACAGAAAATAATTGAGAAGCACTGCGCCAAGCCAAACACTTTGATTGTGGCAAGACCAGAAACTGGCTGTGTAGCTTGTTTGCATGCATTTCTTCCATGTCATTTACTAGAAAGTAGTTTCTAAATAAGCCAACAGTTAGCCTAGCACCTTCTAGTTTTTGTTCCACTACACTTTCTTCCCCATTTATTTTGGGCAGTCTGGATGTCCAGTGCTACCATTATTATTTGTTATTATTTGTGTCCACCACTGTAAGATACTTTTATTGTGGTATTGCAGCCATTCATTTGTTGTGTGGCTGCCTGTGCTTATGATGCTGATCAAGTTTAGATGAATTTGTTTCACTTACCATGTAAGCTACAACTGTGAGCTGATATGTAACGGACTGGGCTCCGAGCTCTATTTCACTAATTATACCAGCAATGAATCCTCCTACTTCAAATAGCCACCATTCCAGACAAAGCATGAGCATGCTCGGGATGGCCATCTTAACAAATGGTCCCCACTCTTGTAAACAGTCGACAGACCAGCCTGTGGATCAAACCATTAAAAAATAATAAACATAACTTTCATAAGATTGTGTTATAAACGTAAGACAAATAAGTATGATAAATAATTTATCAATTGAAATTGAGCATGCATACAGTATGTGCTTAAATGGATAAATCCAGAAAGTAAACCCTTAATATGTGCATGCATAATAATAATATGTAGTGCTTCTTGATAGGCAAATAATGAAAGTGGGACTCATCACCTCTCTAATCTGTTGTTTAGTTACAAAATGTAACCAATTTTGTTCAAACATTACACATTTGGACTTTGCTCACAAATGTACTGTAACATCAAATGAAATAGTGCAACTGGAGAGGAAAATGAATCATAAAGAAACACTAATCATTCATTCATTATCAGGTTTAAAGTGAGTGAGAGGGAAACTGACCTCCCCACGTGGCCTTGTGCAACCCCTTCCAATTAATGTAAATAAATAAGACCACAGCCAACACGTACTGTGAGATTGAATTGGCGGCAGCGGAACCACTTGAACAAAGACATAAACAGCATGATTTAAACACAGCTAAAAAAATTCTAGAATGTATTACCGTTTTTTTCCGTGTATAGTGCGCCCCCATGTATAGTACGCACCCCTAAAAATGGCATGCTGATGCTGGAAAAAAGCTTGTACCCATGTATAATACGCACCCAATTTTTATGAATTTTTAATTTTTTTTTTTTTTTTTTTTTTTTTTTTAAGTCCCAATGATCGTCACACACGCAGGCAGGCAATGGGTCCCATTTTTATAGTCTTTGGTATGGTCTTAACTAGGCTGGATGTAATTTTTTTTGTTGGCGTTGATTTCTCCGACTGCCCGTAAACGCACCACCGCGCACGGGAAAGAGGCGTCTCTGTATGGGAGAGACGTTGAAGAGGAATAAAAACACCCTTGGAAACCAAAACTTGCCCCTCGTCGTGACTCGGAGCCGCAACAAATGTTTCGGATTTGTGTAGGGTACATTGTGAGACAGCAAACGAGCAGGTGATCGAGCAAGCCTTGTCTGATACGAGAGCATTGCGGTCGCATGGAGCGTGTTTGAAGTGAACAGCAGAGAAGAAAGGAACAAGGCAAAGTGTTGTGAAATAAAATATTACCTGTAATACGGATTTAGGTAGAAAACTGAACTCTCGCTGTTTATATAGCTGACGTGTCTTGCGCATCCGTTCTGCGCATCTGTAATGGCGGCCTCCGTATGATATCCGGTTTGCGTGTGTGCGAGAGCGAGAGAGAGCGAGGGAGAGAGCGCGAGAGAGAACGCTCAACCGTAGCGCGCCGCCGACCGCCCAACTGCACCGCGCTGGTCGATTAGTGTGACAGAGCCGTCGCTGAAATTTAGAAGATATTTTTAAAGTCCTGATGTACTTTCTAAAATTTAAGTGGACCTCAGTGCGCACTGCGCAGGGAGCTTAATTTGGTGCGGTCGCGCAACCGCAGAGCGCCGGGCGCTCACTGTCGCATTGCTTAAAGAGCGCCTTTGTGTTTTAGTCTTAACACCAAAGGAACAAGCCAAAGTGTTGTGAAATAAAATATTACCTGTAATACGCATTTTGTTATTTGCTGATTGAAACTGCTAATTAAACTGTAAATTGAAACTAATAGGAAGAAAACAACTCTCGCTCTTTATATAGCTGACGTGTCTTGCGCATCCGTTCTGTGCATTTTATTTCACAACACTTTGCCTTGTTCCTTTCTTCTCTGCTGTTCACTTCAAACACGCTCCATGCGACCGCAATGCTCTCGTATCAGACAAGGCTTGCTCGATCACCTGCTCGTTTGCTGTCTCACAATGTACCCTACACAAATCCGAAACATTTGTTGCGGCTCCGAGTCACGACGAGGGGCAAGTTTTGGTTTCCAAGGGTGTTTTTATTCCTCTTCAACGTCTCTCCCATACAGAGACGCCTCTTTCCCGTGCGCGGTGGTGCGTTTACGGGCAGTCGGAGAAATCAACGCCAACAAAAAAAATTACATCCAGCCTAGTTAAGACCATACCAAAGACTATAAAAATGGGACCCATTGCCTGCCTGCGTGTGTGACGATCATTGGGACTTAAAAAAAAAAAAAAAAAAAAAAAAAAAATTAAAAATTCATAAAAATTGGGTGCGTATTATACATGGGTACAAGCTTTTTTCCAGCATCAGCATGCCATTTTTAGGGGTGCGTACTATACATGGGGGCGCACTATACACGGAAAAAAACGGTAATACATTCTAGAATTTTTTTAGCTGTGTTTAAATCATGCTGTTTATGTCTTTGTTCAAGTGGTTCCGCTGCCGCCAATTCAATCTCACAGTACGTGTTGGCTGTGGTCTTATTTATTTACATTAATTGGAAGGGGTTGCACAAGGCCACGTGGGGAGGTCAGTTTCCCTCTCACTCACTTTAAACCTGATAATGAATGAATGATTAGTGTTTCTTTATGATTCATTTTCCTCTCCAGTTGCACTATTTCATTTGATGTTACAGTACATTTGTGAGCAAAGTCCAAATGTGTAATGTTTGAACAAAATTGGTTACATTTTGTAACTAAACAACAGATTAGAGAGGTGATGAGTCCCACTTTCATTATTTGCCTATCAAGAAGCACTACATATTATTATTATGCATGCACATATTAAGGGTTTACTTTCTGGATTTATCCATTTAAGCACATACTGTATGCATGCTCAATTTCAATTGATAAATTATTTATCATACTTATTTGTCTTACGTTTATAACACAATCTTATGAAAGTTATGTTTATTATTTTTTAATGGTTTGATCCACAGGCTGGTCTGTCGACTGTTTACAAGAGTGGGGACCATTTGTTAAGATGGCCATCCCGAGCATGCTCATGCTTTGTCTGGAATGGTGGCTATTTGAAGTAGGAGGATTCATTGCTGGTATAATTAGTGAAATAGAGCTCGGAGCCCAGTCCGTTACATATCAGCTCACAGTTGTAGCTTACATGGTAAGTGAAACAAATTCATCTAAACTTGATCAGCATCATAAGCACAGGCAGCCACACAACAAATGAATGGCTGCAATACCACAATAAAAGTATCTTACAGTGGTGGACACAAATAATAACAAATAATAATGGTAGCACTGGACATCCAGACTGCCCAAAATAAATGGGGAAGAAAGTGTAGTGGAACAAAAACTAGAAGGTGCTAGGCTAACTGTTGGCTTATTTAGAAACTACTTTCTAGTAAATGACATGGAAGAAATGCATGCAAACAAGCTACACAGCCAGTTTCTGGTCTTGCCACAATCAAAGTGTTTGGCTTGGCGCAGTGCTTCTCAATTATTTTCTGTTACGCCCCCCCCCCCCTTGCAAGAAGAAAACTATTCGCGCCCCCCCCCTCCCCACCGTGACTATCCTAACTTGTCTTGTAAGTCGTAAAATGTTGCACTGTCGCAAACGTCACAGAAGTAACAATGAGAGCGTCACTGCCCCCTGCTGGGAAGATGCGCAATTACACTTTATTCTAGTACTGCAAAAAAAAGCCTGTTCCCCAGGGTCACACGCGCCCCCCCAGGTATAGCACAGCGCCCCCCAAGGGGCACTATTTGAGAAGCACTGGCTTGGCGTATCAGCTGTATGCTGTATAATCATTGAAACAAATAATATTTTAAAGCATTTTTCAGAAGAAAGTGAAAGAGGTAAACCTCTGATAACCAAATAAAAAAATTAGGGGTGTAACGATACATCGATACACATCGATTAATCGATATAATGCTCTACGATTTATTGGCATCGATGCTAAAAGTAAACATCGATTTATATCGCCGTGTTTTACCTCGGACATTAGACGCGACTTTATTTTGAAATCCAGTTCATTGTTGCTTGCTTCCTCTTTCCGGGAGCAGTGAGCGGCGTGTTGTGTTGTGAGCAGAGCAGGCACGTGAAAGGGGAGTCGACAACTAGTACGCGGCTCCTGGGCTGGTGCTATGGCTAGTGTCCAAAAAGACGAGGAAATTTGCTCCCCTTTAGGCTTCAAGTCATTCGTTTGGAAGCACTTTGGATTCCAAAGAAAAGATGGCTCAACGGACAAGACACGTGCAGTTTGTAAATCCTGCCATGCGGGGATCAAATATTCAGGGAGCACAAATCTCGCCGCACATTTAAAGAAAAAACGCGACATCAAAGTTCAGTGTTAAAGTAAGGAATTTGTATACTACAATACTCTTGTAATTTCCTAAATAAAGAGTTTGCAGTACCTTGTTGATTTTGCTTATGAATTGTTATAAATCAGGATATTGTTGTATATTTTTTATTTAAAAAAAAAATCGATCGTAGAGCACTATATCGCGATATATCGTGAATGAATCGCAGCAGGCTTTAAGATATCGGCAATTATCGTATCGTAGTTCTTTATATCGATATTATATCGTATCGTGACAAAACCCGCGATTTACACCCCTAAAAAAAATAAATGATGATTTGCATTCATCTCACAAATCTCGTGTTGGCCACAACCTGATCTTAACAGTTTGATTTGATGGAATCCTAAATAATGCATAATTGTTTCTATACATTCTACCTTTGCAGTTCCCACTTGGAATTTCTGCAGCTGTTAGTGTTCGAGTAGGGAATGCGCTTGGTGCAGGAAACATTGAGCAAGCCAAGCTGTCAAGCAAAGTTTCCATCATCTGTGCATGTAAGAAAATGTTTGTATGTATGTTTGTAAACTGGAAATGATATCGGTAAATTTTACATTTGCTAAGCAGCAAGGATAAGGCCATAAAAACACTGCTTAATTGGAGATTGGCCACAAAGCACATGGCATGTAGTAATAGGCAAGTAATGAAATGGATAACAGAAATGTCTGAATAAGAAACAAATTGTGCATCAAATTCATGTGTCATTACTAGAATTGCAAATTGTCTTCACTTTTAATATCTTTTTTTTAAATATTTGCCCAGTTTTTACTCGTATGATTTGAAAACGAGTTATTTGACAGTTTGTTTTGTAGCTTTTACTGTATATAATATGAGGTGCTCATACAATTATTTGGGTTGACAGTCATAATGGCCCTCCGAAAGAAGCTATGACTACAATGCGGCCCGCGAAAAAAACGAGTTTGACACCCCTGGTCTATACCCTCCCACCACCACTACCTTTGTGACAGTTATTTTCATTTTTGTCATCCTTGATCTGGTAACTGAAGTGTAAACATCTATTGCTCTTACTCTGTTTCCCATTGCAGTTATCGTGGCCTTTTTTGTTGGTCTTACCATCACCCTTGCCAAAAGTGTCATTGGCTACATTTTCACCTCAGACCTGTGAGTTATACTGTTACATATTAGTAACTTTGGCGCTCGTAATACGTGCCACACCGAGGAACTGTCTTTAAAGAATACAGTAGTTCACATTAAAAAGCTATCAGAACATGTAAATGAATTACTTAATTATAACCTAGTAAGTTAAAACAACAGTCATTTGTTGTGGGGGAAAAAAGTGAATAAAACTAAAGTTGTTATAGAGATTAAAAACGTGTTTACAGTGATCCCTCGCCACTTTGCGCTTCTCCTTTTGCAAATGCGCTACTTCACGGGTTTATAAGTAACGGGCAAATACACACGTGCCTCTGAGCAATGTGCATCACTGTGGACGTGACTGAGTTCAAGCGCAGGAGGCGGCAGCCGGCCACATGCAGAAACTGGTGCAGAAGGAATCGGAGCATGTGACAATATCACGTGTCTGTTCTTTTATTTACCGTAATTTCCGGACTATAAGTCGCACCGGAGTATAAGTCGCACCAGCCATAAAATGCCCAAAAAAGTGAAAAAAAACCATATATATGTATATAAGTCGTTCCTGAGTATAAGTCGCCCCCCCACCCAAACTATGAAAAAAAACGCGACTTATAGTCCGAAAATTACGGTACTGTAAAGGTACAATATATGTACAGAACAGTGTGGGAATAGTTATTAAGGGAATGGGAACGGTTTATGTAGCGTAAAAGTATTGAGGAGCCTTTAATATATGTATATGACCATAATGCAACAGGAGATTCATCCGCAACCGACTCACTTTGGTTTCGCTATGCGTGATGTCCCCTGGGTTAGCATAATGTGGTATTTCTGAAGGCAGACACTTTCTAAATGACTTCCATTACACCTGTGCTCCCTAGCAACCAACTAAAACATTACGTGTTGAAAATTTCAATATGGTGTTTAATTTTCTAAATAATCCATATATTGTTTCTACTTTGCGGATTTTAGTTTTTTGCAGATGGTTCTGGAATGCATCTGCAGCAAAAAATGAGTGCTCACTGTATTATGTTTTTGTTACGACTAACACTTATTTACAATAACATATTCTCGCAAAGTGCTAAATCTAATTCAAATGCAATTGCATTTAATGCACCCCATTGACAGTGAATAATAAAGGAATGAGAGTTCTCAATGAACTATCAAACCAGTTAAACTCAAAATTTTAAAATAGAAAAATATTACTTTATAAGTGAATAAAATTAAGATGTAATCTGATGTGATTGTAGATCAAAATTTAAAATCACGCATAATTAATACCATGCTGTGCAAGTGGGAACAAATTACAATCAAAAACAATGAGTTCACAAATTCAGACTATAGCTTGTGAAGAAAGCGTACATATTACATTACATTACGTACATATTATTACCCATAAATTATTTGGAATATTTTTACATGTCAGCACCTCACAGAGCTACTTGCTTTTCTTTTGCTAGAATTTTCATGTTGTATCTCATCATATTTGTCTCATAACCTTCAGAGAAATTTTGAAACGGGTTGCTGAAATCTTGATTGTTTTCGTCTTCTTGCATCTTTCTGACGCTGTTGCGGTAAGAAAAGAAAATCCTATCTGACATTTTAGGAGAAGTTTTAAATGTGCTTTGTGTGAACTTCCAACAATCACCGCAGGGTGCGTGTGGAGGTGTCATCCGAGGAGTTGGGAAACAAAAGGTTGGTGCTCTTTGTAACCTGGTGGGACACTACTTCATTGGCTTTCCCATTGGCTTGGCCTTAACCTTTGCGGCAAAATTGAACATCCTAGGTAAGACCTGCATGTTCTGGAATCAAAATGTGTCATGTGAGTTTCAGAAACGCTGGTGTTGTTTCTTCAATAGGGCTTTGGATAGGTCTTACTCTCTGTGTCTTCATGCAGGCTACTTTCTTACTGTTTTATCTATACAAACTAGATTGGAGTAAGGCTGCCGAAAAGGTGGGTTACTCAATTCTCTGAAAACACAAATGTGACTTTTTGAAATTAAGTGATTTGCATTGTAACATTTTTTAATGCCTTCAATCAGGCTAAAATTAGAGCCGGGGTCCAGGTCCCCTATGACGACACGGTCAAGACAGAAGATTGCAAGTTCGGTAAGTTCAGGCGTACAAATAGCCATCTTTATTTTGAGGATTTAACACAAACACAGTGGTACATTTTCTGGGCGTGCTGGAGCTTATTCCTGCTGTGTGTGTGTGTGTATCTATCTATCTATCTATCTATCTATCTATCTATCTATCTATCTATCTATCTATCTATCTATCTATCTATCTATCTATCTATCTATCTATCTATCTATCTATCTATCTATCTATCTATCTATCTATCTATCTATCGTATTTTCCGAACTATAAGGCGCACTTAAAAACCCAATATTTTCTCATTTATGACTCATTTCTCATTATAACTATTTAATAACACCATAGATTGCCCATAGATGTGAGTGCGAGCACGGATGGTTGTTCGTCTCTGTGTGCCCTGCGGTTGAATGTTAACCAGTTCAGGGTGTCCCCTGCCTACTGCCCGATGACTGCTGGGATAGGCTCCATCACACCCGTGACCCCCGTGGGGATAAAGCAGTACAGAAAATAAATGGATGGATGGATGGATGGATGGATGGATATATATACTATATATAACCTAATCTTTGGAGCACACAGGTATTTTTTACCTGATGTAACCAAAATTTTACCACTTAAACCAGATGGCTGAAAAATATAAAATATTATTTGGGCGCCAATGAATACCACAAGGTAGAAAGTAGGTCGGCAAACAATACTAAAAATATAAATAAATAATACTAAATAAAAATAATAAATATAAATATAATATAATATAAAATATAATAAATATAATAATAAATATTTTCAACATGGAGCTGAATACAGACATTCCGAGGTGACAAAGTTCAATTCACCATTAAGTTGCAACTGCAAATACTCAGATGTTGGCCAGAAACTGTGTCAGTATCTTGAGTGCCATTTCCGTATATGGAGCCGTTGCAATGCAATATATCGTATTATGAGTATTTTGTCTCTGGTCGAGTACAAAGTGAAGCCAATATTTTTGTCTGTTAAGTGTTCAAACTATAGTTGTGTTTTTGAATCTTCAGAGTCAAACACCAACCAGGACCCAGTTACTTGTCCTACATCCAGGTGTGAGAGCGCTTCAGAGGGCCAACAGCTTCCAGATCAACCTAAAACTCCAACTACCAATGTTCTCACAGTAAAACAGCTGCTTTTGAAGCGTAGCTTGATTTTACTTATCTTTGTTGCCATCTTAGCAGCCGGAATTATCGTCCGTCACTTCCTTGACAAACTGCTGCAATGAGCCTCGTGTTGGTTTGTAACGGACAGTCATTAAGTGAACACTGGAGGACTCAATAGTTGCTTCTAATATCAACTCATCTCTTATGTCATGAGTAAATCATCACGATCAAACCCACGACCATAAACGTGTCAATAATGTATGTAAATGCAATCACTTTGCATTGTGTTTGGTGTTTATTCAGCAATAGTGTTCATTCTGCACCTTGATATGGGCCAATGATTGCAAGACTGAAAACTAGGTGCAGGCAGAGCGTGCACAAAAGTGGAGCTTAAACAAAACAAAGCATTGACTGAAGAATACACTCCACCTGAGAAAGAAAAGACAATCAAGCTCTGTGAGTGGGAACAGCAGTTGAACTCTAAACGGCAACACAAGGAGACAAGTCTTGATTAAATTTTGTCAGATGAGAAACAGGGATAAACTTGGGTTGCTTATTTAATGGATGAGACAGTTATGGTGATAGCAAATGGGCTCCTATTGTAAAAATGTTTTTTTATACATATTTCTAATATGTAATATGCATTGTATGTATTACAGATGTGGCAGATTCAATTCGTGACAACTTATTGTGCAATTAAATTTTTAACATTGTATTTTACATCAGAAAGATTTTATTCTCATAATAATTTTATTCAATTAAATCCAGATTACTGTAGATGCTGTTGTTGGTTTAAAAAGGCTCTTCTCTGAGATTTTCCCCCCAATGTGTCAATTTAACATATTCAGCCTGACCACCTGTTTGCTGTGAAATCTTGCAATAATGACAATACATAAATAATTCAGACAAATTCAGTCACATCCATGTGCCCCTTCCTTTTGTAATTAGTTTGTAGTTGAAAAATCTTGCATGCATACAGATTTTCTTTGGCATACCATGATTCTCCATGCAGAATGCGCAAAATTTAACTAATTTATTGTCCTAAAATCTGGGGTGCGCATTATGCATGGTACAACAATTTTTTAAGAAAATCTCCCTTGAAATAAAACTTGAAATCACACCTTTCTTCTTGTTAGTTGTCAATCGCGCATCGCATTCAGCCATCCTGCCCAACACACTTAGTCAGTAAAATTCATAATTGACGACACATCGTTTGATGCGATGGTGCAATCCTTGATGGTGTGTTATTGTCAAATATTGTTTGTTTTTTAATCTCCATCGCAGACCGGATATCATACAGAGGCCGCCATGACAGTATGCGCAGAACGGATGCACAAGACACTTCAGCTATATAAAGAGCGAGAGTTTAGTTCTTGACCTATTAGTTTCAATTCACAGTTTAATTAGCAGTTTCAATCGGCAAATAACAAAATGCGTATTACAGGTAATATTTTATTTCACAACACTTTGCCTTGTTCCTTTCTTCTCTGCTCTTCACTTCCAACACGCTCCATACGAACACAATGCTCTCGTATCAGACGCTTGCTCGATCACCTGCTCGTTTGCTGTCACAATGTACCCTACACAAATCCGAAACATTTCTTCACTATCGAGTTTGCTAGCGCATGCGCAGTGATACTGACCGGCAGAATAACATCCGGTTGTTCCCGAAGATGATCTTTTTTCTGAAATCATTTTACGTTTACGGACTTGAGTAAGAGTCAAAATTTGAGTGCGTATTATACATGGGTACAGGCTTTTTTCCAGCATCGACATGCCATTTTTAGGGTGCGTATTATGCACGGGGGCGTATTTTGCATGGAAAATCACGGTAATTGCAGTCCAAAAGAAAGACAAGCAACCAAAACTAATTGCATGGACTGACGAGCTCTTGCTAAGAATGAACAATGTTCTTGAGATGTAAATATTTTTGCATATAAAATCTTTTCTGCTCAATCAGGGGAACTGAAAGTATGTTATAGAAATTGTGAAAATACATACAGTAGTTTTTTATGAAAAGGTGTTTTACTGACATTTATGTAGTGCATAACGGCCTGCTGAGCAAAACTGTAACTAGTTCGGCATGTACTCAATTCAAGTAGCTGAACTGAAAACATTGTAGATAGTCACATCACTGCCATATATATATATATACACTACCGTTCAAAAGTTTGGGGTCACAAAATTGTTTGGGTGACCCCAAACTTTTGACCGGTAGTGTAAATATTATTATAATAAAATATTGTGAATTAAATATTATAAATTATATCTTATATTTGTATAAGATTATATATAATCTATGAATATAAATGTACATATATATTATAAGATTTTTTACACAGAAGATTATATATATAATCTATAAATAATTATCTAAATAAATATATACACTACCGTTCAGAAGTTTGGGGTCACCCAAACAATTTTGTGACCCCAAACTTTTGAACGGTAGTGTATATATATATATATATATATATATATATATATATATATATAACGAACAACCATCCACACTCGCACCTAGGGGCAATTTGGAGTGCTCAATTGGCCTACCAAGCAGGTTTTTGGGATGTGGGAGGAAACCGTAGGTACCGGGAAAAAATGCAAACTCACACAGGGAGGGCCGAAGGTGGAATCAAACCCTCTGAACTGTTAGGCAGACGTGCTAACTAGTACACACACACACAGGCACGCACACACACACAGTTTTACATAATCCACATGGCGTAATTGTCATATTTCATTCATCCATTTTTCAAACCTCTTCTCCTCTAAAGGGTAGCAGACGTGCTGGAGCCTATTCCAGTTGGCTTCAGGCGGTAGACGTGGGACAACCTGAATCAGTCGCTAGCCAATCGCAGAGCACACATGGATTTGCACTCACACGCACACCTACGGGCAATTTGGAGTTCACAATCTGCCTACTACACGTTTTTGGAATGAGGGAAAAAACGGAGTTCCCGGAGGAAACCCACGCAGGCATGAGGAGAACATGCAAACTCCAGAACTCCAGACTGGAGCTGGAACCGAACTCACCACCTCTGCATTGTAACCAGTGTTCCACCATGTCAATATTGTCATATTTCAATGTCATAAAAAAGACACACACATTTTTAGCACACATTTTATTGATGTAACAAAAGACTCAAAAGCAAAATGTTGTGCTTCTCATTTAGAACATAAACAACAGAGGCAACAAGAAAGTTTTCCCTTAACTGTTCAGAACGTGTGTTTCCTGTTAAAAAAAAGCGCAGGTCTTTTTATACCTTGTAATTACAATAAGTAAACATTCTGTGATGTTGCACAACAGGTTTTCTTGCCAGGAGGTTGCGGCCCGTATATAAACGTTTCATCAGGCAGCAGTATCTCAGTCTGTAGAGGCTTGGACTTTGGGGCTGGAAGACATTTACAGGAACTAAAATGTAGATGAGGCAACTGTCGTTGGAGTTGTCAACCAACTTACCGATTGTGCGCTTTCTACTACAGCCTAAACAACACAACAACAGTTCCATGTCTGCAGGTAAGACACTAAGTTTTGCTTGAATTGAAAACTTTACGATGGGGTAGCGCTGTGAAGACACCTTAGCTCAGTGGTGGGCAAACTACGGCCCGCCAACCCTGAATAAATTGTATTATTAAAATTTTTTGGGGTCATTTTGCCTGCAATGACTGCGTTTCCCCAGTAGATGGAGAACCAATCGCCTGGGCATTTACTACCGGAAGCCGTGTCAGAAAGCTCGGTGCACACTCACAAGTGCGTGTACGTACTCCAGGCTATGACGCACTAGCAAAAAAGGGAGACCAACAACACTGTTCCCACTGAAAATGAAGGGGAGGCTCTCAAGTTTGTTGTAAAAAATGCATTTTGAATATGATTTGTACACATAGCAGGGACCAGCGACCATTCTCACTTTCAAACAATGCAGGATGCTCAAGGACATTGATGCACCACCTGTTTGCGACTAATCTTAACCTGTAAAGTTCTTAAGGCTTACTTTAAGGAAGTGTTTCCCGTTTCCTCACCTCTGTTAGCAGGTGTTTGTGAATTAAAACTCTGCTCTGATTTTCAGATACCCCTCACCGTGTTGGCGTTTTGATTACTTTATTTGGATGTATGCTTTCACCGATTCTTCAAGATGCTATATTTGGTCAGTATGTTTGCCGTTTGATGTGATCTCATAAGCTAAACATCTTTCATTAATCTGACCTGCAGGCACTGAAGTGATGGAGACTGTTATTCATAATAACAGTGTCGTATTTTATGAGAATCACTGATAGCAGTTTATTAGTGTTTTTTTTTATTTTTTTAATGCTGTTAATAAATGCATTTGTTTTCAAAACACTTGTTTGGAATATCCATGCTTTACTACCTACTAAAGGCCAAAATCTTTTATGCAATGACCTTTACAGGTCGCTTATATTACTTCACACAAACACTACGTCCATCTGCTCCTGGTTCGGCCCTCCGGTCCAAATTTAGAACCCAGTTCGGCCCGCGAGTCAAAAACTTTGCCCACCCCTGCCTTAGCTCATCCAAAAATAGTGGTTGCATGGCAAGGTTAGTTGAAAATTAATCAAACGTGCGACTGCAGAATGTTTAACACTGAAAATGAAAAAAAGATCAAATGCAATTGAAAATGTTACCTTAAATTATAAACAAACAAGCAAATACACACACTTCACTTGTAAATCACATCGTGAAGTTTGCAGACGACACAACGGTAGTGGGCCTCATCAGTGAAAACGACGACCTGGACTACAGAGAGGAGGTGGAGCAGTTGGTGGGCAGGTGCAGAGACAATGGCCTGCACTGAATGTGGAGAAGACGAAGGAGATCATCGTCGACTTCAGGAAGAACCAGCCTCACCACGCTCCAGTGATCATCAACAGCTCAGCTGTGGAGGTGGTCAGCAGCACTAAATTCCTGGGGGTCCACATCACAGACGAACTCACCTGGACTGGGAACACCACGACACTGGTCAAGAGGGCACAGAAGCGCTTGTACTTCCTGCGGAGGATGAGGAGAGCCCACCTGCCCCCACCCATCATGAGGACGTTCTACCGAAGCACCATAGAGAGCATTCTGACAAGCTGTCTCTCGGTGTGGTGTGGGGGTTGCAGCGCCTCTGATTGGAAGAACGTAAGGAGAGTGGTGAGGACAGCAGAGAGGATCATCGGGGCTCCTCTTCCCTCCATTCAGGACTTGTCATCCCCGCGCTGCGTGTCCTGAGCCCGAAATATTATCAGTGACCCATCACACCCCCACCAAGGACTGTTCTCCCTGCTACCCTCTGGGAAGAGGTTTCGCAGCATCCGCTGCAGGTCCACCAGGTTAGTTTTTTCCTTACTGTCGATTTTGTAAATACTGTTTTTGTTTCCTGCACTGTGTACATACTTTATCACTGCTGCGCTTTATACTTATCTTATTTCATGTTTATATAGAAATGTCACTTTTTATTCAGCCGAAATATCATTTCATTGTTGAGAGCCGTATGCAACGAAATTTCGTTTTGTGTGCACCAAGTGTTTATAAAATGACAATAAAGTCTGTCTAAGTCTGAGTCTAAATGGTGTCCTCCTCATTACTCTGTCTGGAAGCTGGGCAGCCAAGACACAAGCTATATAATGAAGATATATTTTTGGGAAATAAATTTAGACAATTTAATGTAAGTTGAAAATGCAGGTCAGTGCTTCTGAGTGTGTTTAGGGCAGCAGAGAAAACCTTGTAGGCTGTGACTGCACAACTACTGGTTTTAATTCTTATGGGATTATGCTGTCCTCCAAGTTAACGCCCTTTCCCTCACCCTCCCTTCCACTGGTTCAGTCACAGCAAGATCAAGTAACTTGCATCACTGGCGCACAAATGCACAGAAGATTAACTTCAAATGAGCCTTAATATCTCCTTCTCTGCCCACTATAAGCATCATGGTTGAGCCTTCCGAAGAGGCTAGGCAAGATTCAGAGGCGAATGGAGCCTCTTCTCGCGGCATGTGGTTGGGACGCATTAGAGGATTCATCCCGTCCAGTTACCGCACCGAAGTGATTCTACTTTTGAAGCTGGCAGGACCTGTGGTAAGATCCCAAGATGAAATGACTGACAAAGCTTCATTTGGCTCAAATTGTGTAATTGTATATGTATGTGTGTGTATATTTGATCAATCTTAATACTGGTGATAACCCATTTACCACTTTGTTTGTAACTACTCCAGGTCCTTTCCCAGATGATGATCTTCATGATCAGTATCATCAGCATGGTGTTTTGCGGTCATCTAGGGAAAACACAATTGGCAGCTGTATCACTGGCAATTGCGGTGAGGACATTTGCCCCATTGTTATTTCCAATAGTACATTGACACATTTAACTTGCCTGACAAATGTTACTTTCAGAAAAAAAATCAATGCATTTTTTTTTATTGCTGTTGTGTTTTTTTACCTTAAAGTGCTCTGTAATTTGTCACGCAAATCAACGTTGGGAGGGGGACTGGTCAAAGCAATAATTTTGCTCATTTTGATTGAGCATGTGCAGCATGACTCAAGTGTGTCAGTTTGTGGGACTTTTGAAATGTTTGCTAGGGTTTTCAAACTGTGAAGTGGCTTGTTTAAAGCTGGAAAACATTGGGTAAATAGACTGTTGGCCATAATTATAGTTCTCAAAATGAATTACTTTTATCACTTTTAACCTAAGGCACAGAGTTCATCATGCATCAGGCATAGATGAAATGACGTCATAACATTTGCTTGCCACTGTAAAATAAGACATTGTATTCCAAATTTATGAGCAACGGCGTATTAAATGTTGATAACATTTTCTTGCCGCTGTAAAACAAGATCATTGTATTCCAAATCTATGAGCAACAGCGTATTAAATGTTCATAAAATGATCTTAGAATGATGTAATTGGCAAGATAATGTATATATTTACCCAACAAGTCAAAGACAAATTGACCAAGCAAATTTGTCTGCAATAGCCACATGATCTAAAATAATGAATTATCAGACAAAATTTAGATTTTGTTGGAAAGACAAGATTGACTCAACAGTGAGATGTGTTTGTTTCTGTGTGTATTTTGCACGTTCTTCCGAAGTGGTTCTTTACTACCCAGATGTTCTGTGAGCCAGCCTCAAGGGTTCAGGGGAGGTCAAAGAACAAACGCAGTCTGTTTTGTCCACACCACTTGTATGATTTGTGACAATAAGAAAACAACACTCCCATCCTTTTGACGTATCTAAATTGTTTTAAAACATAGTAGCAAAAAAAAGGTAGCTGACTGATACAAAAATATGTGAGGGTGGTAATTTCCAAAGTGAAGCAGAGCATTCCTGAACTTATTGCTGAAAGGCAACAGCAAAAGTTACATTATTATGTTTTTTGGTTTTTTTTGTTGTAGAATGCCAGTTGAGGAGAAGCAGCTGTGGTTGAATTCCAAGTTGTGACAGGGCTTTGACATTCTGAATTTGGATTTGCCACCTCTAGTTTTAGTCAACAAAAACTGGTGACATTTTGAGTCAGAGATACTATGAAAAATCATATTTAACGAGCTGAAATAGATGGTAAAACTTTGCTTCTCTGACTTAATTGTTGGGTAAATAGTGATCTCACCAGCGAGAGTTATAGACAAACTGTTCAATAACAAATTAATGTGTTTGTTTTATTACAATATTTGTACAGCGTGTATAACATATACAGTATACACAGACATAATATACTATAAAAAAATATTTATTTCATAACCTCTGTTTTCAAATGAGCAGGATAAGTGCTATGCATTTATCGATGAGTAAAACTGATTGAAACGACCATGGAGTAATATCAAAATAAATACATTTTAAATCAACCCCAAAGGCTTCTGTATGAAACTCAGTGCCAAAGACAAAAACAAAGGACATTCTCACTATAATTATTATTAGTTTTGGTTAGTTTGGGGAAATGTAAAGAGTAAGTTGTTAATTTTTTGTTTTTATAAAAGCATTTTCATTTTTATTTTATTCCGTTAACAACACTCCCATCCTTTTGACGTATCTAAATTGTTTTCAAAAATAGTAGCAAAAAAAAAGTAGCTAACTGATACAAAAATATGTGAGGGTGGTGAGGTAAATTTTGGATTCTATGCGTCACTGTATGTCACCTTAAATGGCGACCTTGCAGCAGTGAGAAGACCCTAAGCTATTTTTGCGGTACAGAGACGATCTAGTTTCAGCAATGTGTAGGTACTTAGAATATGGAAGGGCCATTCGTCCGTGACCAGGAAGACCTTTGTCCATGCACTTTTAAGGGCATCGGAAGTAACCAGTAGAGTGAGACTCGGACCGCAGCTGTTGTCTTACGAGGTACAAATGATGGGGGAGAACAGATAGAGAGGGGAAACAGCGCGAAGGACAAGGGAAGAGAGCGCGAAGAGCGAGGGGCGCGCAAGGCGCAATGGGCAAGAGCAAGAAGAGCGAGGGCTTTTTGGGGGCGAACATCTGTGCTGTCGAGAGCTGAAACATCTTGGCTTTTGGGGCCACTCAAACTTTTGGAGAGACATCACTTTGACATCGGTTGAATAAAATCTTTTCCCAATCAGCCGTGTGTCACCGAAGTGCTTCCTTACCCGGACCAGCCATCGTCCACTGAGTGTTTTTTTGGAGACCAGCGAAACAACAAAGACCATTCACCACATTTTTGGCGTCACGAACAGGATTCGTGTTCCCCCGGGGAATTCCTGCCCGCTTCCTGAGCGAGAATCCAGCGGTCGACCAGCGGCTGTCATTAAGGTGAGATGCTTCGCCCACAGTTGCCGCGATATGCTCGATTCTTGGACAGGTGGGGGGTTGGCCCCTTGAGGGGGGCAGTTACAACCGAATCTGATGTGGCCATGAGCTGTCCCGGGAGTAAGTTGTCTCTCCCAGTCAAAAGTTGTCATAATTCGACTTTCGAAGGGGGGAGTGGCCCCAAATAGAAGCAGCAAAGGAAAAATAAAATAAAAAATAGAAAAATAAATAAAAAATAAGAAATAAAAAGTGAACAGTAACTTAAAACTTAATGGGGAATGTGCACAGTGGAGTGAGTGACATGTCTGGTGAGAATGATGAATGATGAAAAAGAAAAAAGCCCGAAGTAGTGTGGCTCGTGACGGGACAGGTTGTCAGGGACATCGCTGTTGACCGTCACAATAAAAGAATGGTAGAAAGTCCCATAAAACGTGGACTTTAGTTTGGTGACAGATCCGATGGAGGATAGAAATTTTAGCTGTGTGAATGAGGCGAAAACACAGATACGATTGAACACTGTTGCGACAGGAAACGACCCGCCCCAGATGTAGTTCCTGGAAAAGCCGAGACACTGCAGTCGCACTCAGTGGCCGTACGGGCCAAGTGCGCACCTGTGGAGAGTTTCGGTGGCCGGGTTAGTCTCCGTCAAAAGTCCAACAAAAAAGGGAGGCTTGCGCTGACCGCGTTTGGCAAATAGGAAAAGTGCGCAGCCTTGGCATCCGTAACTGTGAGCATGAATGTGGAAGTGACCCGGTCAGACCCTTTTTTAAGGGTGCCGAAGTGGTCCGGTCAGACCCAGTTATGGGTGCCGAGATCCGGTCAGATTTTAAGGGTACCGAGGAAAATAAAGCGCGCGTAAGCCACGTCGTTTGGACACTGATCGAATTAGAGGTGTGTGTGGGTTACAAGGCTCCTCGATTTAAACGCTGGTGCAAGAAAATGGCAGAGTAAACTCGGTGGGCTGTCATTTTTGAATACAGAGGTAGCTGGTGCGTTATCGCGGCAACGGTCCGATCCCGATTTGTCGAGGCGCACTGTAATAGCATGCACGTCTGTCAAAGTTTGATAAATTTGAGCCGGCGACAAAACCGCTATTGGACGAAGGTTTTGTGCGGCTGCTGTGTGAAAATGGAAAACGTGGAAAAGAGGCCTCTGGGGGGTTTAGTAGTGATATAACAAGTAATTTGTGTGCACACTTAAGTTAAATTCTGCAGAATAAAGGGGAGATATACAGCGCTATTAGGAACGAAACGAAACGACACAAAAGTTAAGTAAGACGTGCGTATTTGTCAGTGCATCTGCTCTGATGACAGTTAAAACGACCAAACTGCTCAGCAGCAGTTGGGAAGAAGCAAAATGTGGACTGGATTCGAATCCCGTTGTATGTCTTCTGTGTCCGTGTGTAATCTTTGTGAACTCTGTCAGCTAAATGTTGTCTGTTTGAGCTTGCGCGCGATGG
The DNA here is from genome assembly GCF_033458585.1 of Syngnathus typhle. Classification (NCBI taxonomy): domain Eukaryota; kingdom Metazoa; phylum Chordata; class Actinopteri; order Syngnathiformes; family Syngnathidae; genus Syngnathus; species Syngnathus typhle. The sequence goes on from NC_083740.1 coordinate 13,212,834, forward strand.
GACACTTGAAGTGTATGTGGGGGCCCCGTAAGTAAGTGTGTATGTGCGTGCGTGCGTGCGTGCGTGCGTGTCCGGGAGTGAGTGTGTGTGCGTGCGTGCTCGTGAGTGCGTGCGTGCGTGTGTGTGGTTATGCTCATGAGCGCGCATGGGTGTGAGCGTGTGCTTGTAGAAGCAGCAAAAGGAACGGATAAGGATGGTGTGCTCTCGTTGCTTTGGGCGCGTGCCCACCTGCGCTGCACGCGCGGGGAGAGGGATCCGGCCCCCTGGGCGGCAGGGTGGCCAACCTGTACCTGCCCACTGTGTTTCAGGCTGGCCCCTCCCCGCGCGGGTGACGTCGGGGCGGTGCGAATGGCTGGAGTTGTGCCCATTTTAGGGGCCTGCGTGGCCAGCAGCGAAAGGAACTATGACAAAATGATGGAAGACGGAATGCTGAAGGAGCAAAAGAATGCATGACCAACTGGAGAAATAGGAGCATGCGTGTGTTAACCAATACGACACCAATATAGATGTATCTAAAGAAAAACATGCTGGGACGACAGCAAGCGGTGGCAGAAGAGTGTGGCCCCCTCATAAATAATGGGGGACCCCTCTAAGGCCAGCTGACGCTCCTTTTAGCATTCTGAGAGGAATAGGAAATTGGATCTGACGAAAAGCTCAACTTAGTAATTTAAATTGCTGAAAGGATGACAAAATTGAAAACAAATTATTGATACTCGTTTCTTTGGGGCTCTCCTCAATACTTCAGATTTTCGGTTACATAAAAAACCTGAGACGGCGGATACATCCGTTGTCTCCAGGAGGACATAGAGACACAGCATGAATTTAGGATTAATGTTTAACAGCCGTCTAACAGGTGGAGTAGGAGCATGCGAGAGCTAACCACTACAACACAAATATAGGTGAATTGAGTGTCTAAAGAAAACTCAACCGGTCAACACTAATTTATGAGAGCAAGAGCGGTATCAAGTCCTCACTTGCACAGCAGCAGCTGGAATTAAAGGAATTCTCTGGATTTAGACATAGGACTGAATTGTATGCATGGAGAGCCTGCTCGTAAATTGCGTTGGCCCGACAAGGCTGACCATTGCCCACTGTAACAAGACGCACAGGTCAGAAGCAGCAAGTTCAAAATAGAGGAGGAGATGCCAACGAGGAGAGATTGGATTCGGTAGTAATTTGTTGGTTCTTTTAATACTCTTGTAAAAGTATGCTCGGTACAAATAAATTAGCGATAGGAGCATTTTAGAAGTCCAAAAGCAAGAAACTCAAATGAAAATCACATTCTAGATTCGAGTAATGGAGCCTAACTGGAGCATGGGAAAAGTGAACAGCTGAGAAATGGCCTTCGATGTAGTGGCGGAGAATTAAAAATTCAAGATAGTCCAGTAATATCGGTAAGTGAGCATAACACCACTAATACTGAGGTCAAACCAGAGAGGATGCAATGTTTGGAACATGACTTAATTATGAATAATGTACATTCTGTACGCAAAATTGGGAAACTTTATCTGAAATTGAAGGCTCAAATCAGCAAAGGTGAAAAGATGATAGAGAGGATTGCATAAAATCAAAGGCAGGAAAACAAACAATAGAATGTAGCCTGAAATTAGGATGAGCTTCTGGAAATCACAGTATAATTGAGAGAAATCACAGTTAAGACTTGAAATTTTAAGTTTGGGGTAATCTGCCACTTTAAAATTGTTCAAATAAGGTCCATCACAATACAGCCGAGAACTCATGAAGGAAAGGCGACGTTTTTCTCAAGTATATTAAATTGTTGTTAATAGGAGAATTGGAAGTTTGATTAACAAAAGGTACTAGGTAATTAATGGCTAATTGGAAGACGATATTTAAGTTTGGTGTCCCAGTCTGTCTTTTCCAGTATCCAGCAGTGACCCTGAAACTCGATCCCGAGACTCCACCGACAGCTGAGAACAACAAGAAAACGGTGCATGGCTCTGAGGCACCTTTGACCTTTTGCAAGAGCAAAGAAGGACTATATTTGTGCTTGGGGGGAGCACAACGCTCCGGAGGAAAACGACATCCTCTGAGGCGAGAGTGAAGAAACTTACAAGATGTGAATGGACTCAGTTGAAAATGGACTCATCCGAGAGTGAGGAATGAGTTGGCTCTGAGGCTACAACTAAAGACAACAACTTGACAATGAGGTGCGGCGAAAGACCCATGAGACATGAAATGTGCAACAAGCGAACTGGACTCCTTGCTGGGGCGTAATCAATACTTGGTGGGGCTTGGGTCAAAGTGAATGGAAGCTTGCTTGGGCACTGAACTTGACACAACTGAGGAGTCTTGATAAAAGATAAATAAATAAATCAGGAACAAAAGGTGTAGTGTTACAGAAAAAGTAAAAGCATCATAATCAGAGGATAAATTTGGATAAAACAGATAGGCTAAATTGTATGAAATAAGAGTAGGATCACATTTAGTCCATCCAGCTTAACAATTAGACATAGAGTCATTGACAAATTGGAGATGAAAATAGGACATTAGCACCCAATAGGATGCAGTCAAGAGGTGGCTAGATTGTACAATGGACCTGATTATTATTAATTAATAAAATTAGAAGTTAATTACACCTCACGGGGAATTCTGGTGTCAGAAAGTCAGATAAGTTCAAGGAATAACAGCCATGGAAACTTTTGACAGTTAAGAATAATGCGGCATAAGAGTCACACAAAATGACAGTTAACGAGATGACAAACGTGATAGGACTCAAATAACAAATGCATTGACAAGGCAAAGTGAAAACACCATAGGGGAGTAGACTGTCGGAGGGACCCTTTCGAGTATCTTTACCCAGCGATTCGATCAGAATGATTGATTAGGATAAAATTATTTAAGGACCATCTGAGGCTGCTTCTTTTCCCATGCTCACCCTTGGACAGGCTCAGTAGTAGAAATAACTAAATTTTTTAGGAATTTAATTGACAGTTTTACGGTAAAAGTGAGGTACGATTGTATGAAATATTTAATCGAGAAGAACATCCAGAAATGAAGTGTTACCTTCAATATTCACTGATTGCCTACTCACTTACACATACTAAATTTGTTTGGTGTGGAATGAGAGCTGAGCGATGAAGGCGACTGAATTGGCACTTGTGTGGTTAAGAATGTGTATGTGTGTCTGGGACAGGGTGAAAGGCCAAAGTATTCTGGAGTTGGGGTGAAAGGGTCACAGTTGAGGGTAGGATTCCTCTCACATGAGACTGGAACACCCAGGTTTGATGAGTGATGAGTTATAACCTTAACCAACAGCTGATGGTTAATCAGAGGCACCATGAACAACAAAATAGTTCATGGAGAAGGCCCATTTCAGCAACACGAATGGACAAGACAGGACTAATATCAAACACTAGGACAATGGACGATATGACATGACAGACTTGGACTCATGGGACGACTGACTATGTGGATGACAACCAAACATTTGAAACTTAAGCTTGCTTGTGGCAAGTGCAAGCTTTGCTTTGTTTCTGTGCGTCACTTGACTTATTGCAGCATCAACCACCAGCCAAGGAGCAGATTGCTGGCTGTTTTATAACTTGTAATAATTTTGCAGGTTGGCGATTGCAGTCTTGGAGAGTTTATATTGAATTCACGTGAAAATGTTAACCCTAACCTTTTTGATTTTTGTGATGATTGAGGATTTTCAGGACAGAATCCCCGGGCGCCATGATTCGTTGTGTGTCTATGTTTATTTTGATACTCGACGCCTGTGTACTTTTTGTGTGCACAAGGGTCCGCTGTCAGCAGGGCTGTATGCTCACTGGCAGGTGTGCGAGGATTGTTGTTTTGTTGCCGAGTGTGGGGTGAACTGAATTTTCAGGAACTTGGGGATGACGGTTCTGGATGAGTGAAAGGTTCGACAAACTGGCTGCAGGACGTATGATGATGCGGTAGGACGTTTTGCCGGTTCCTTTTTGAATGCCTGATGACACATTGAGTGAATGTGTCAGAGGGGGGAGTTACATTTAAATGAGTAAGTAGATATAAAAGCTATTTGTGACATTCAATGTTTTTTCGGATTCAATTATTTTTGAGGCTTTAACAGGACGTGCCAGAATTCAACAGGCAGTGATGGAAGGAGCAGAAGAAGCATCTCGAAAGGAAAGGAGTTAATGGGAGACAACAATCTGCAATGGATGCAAAGCGTGGTAACAATCTAGCGACAGTAACGGTTAAAGTGTCAACGGAAAAGCACGAATGATGACAAATCATACAGCTAATAGGGATTAGACTGCAGCGCAATAGACAAATGTTTGGAAGGTAACTAAATAAAATAGGAAACTGGACCAGAAACAAGGAATAGGGAAAATTTCTTAACAAATGAATGCATTAAAGCTGCTATTAAAGGGAAAGTATTTAAGAACACATTTTAAGAGGGTTAATTTGCATAACAAATGTTAAAAAGAGTTGAATAGTTAAATCATTTTGGGAAGATTACAGGTCCATTCAAAAGGGCGACTGATTTGAACAGTAAGGTGACTTGAAGGGGAGACAAAGATAATGTACATAAACAAATTGGGTGAACAAAACTGATGGAACTGATACTGTAGCGTCTTGAGGAAACGCGTAGCTAAACCACCAGCAAAGAACCCAGGAGACTGTACTAGCTTGTAATTTTCTTTACTGAGCGGTGAAAACTGCAACAGACGTTACATAGTGTCAGCGAATGGCTGGTGAGAACATGAAAATAAAGTGCGCTCATCCAATAAAGTTAACAAAATAATAGCAAAATATCAGCGTAAACATTAAGATTAAAACGACACACGACTTACGGCATTGCCTCGTTAATGACTCACAGCAGATGGCAACAGATGTAAGTCTGACCGCATTCCACAACATGGCTACTTCATAACATCCTGTAGACGGCTCAGCGAAACCGGAAGTAGCGCTTCACGACAACATTTTTACAACATTGTAACCATATGAAATTATTTATACAGCCTTAAAGGCAACACACTCCCTGCCTGGCCCGTAGGGGGCACTATAAGCTTAACTAAGCCTTGAAAGAATCAGTCCTTGGGGAGGAGGAGGATGATTTCCGTCACTGGTCGCATAAATGTCTTAATGTTGCCTTGGTCACTGACTTCAACTTCGACCCTTCTTACACAATTGTCCTTTCCATGGAATGTTGCAGTGACCCGGGCCATAGGCCAGCTGTTGCGTGTGACCTGCTTGTCTTTGAGCAAAACAAGGTCACCGACTTGCAGATTTCTTCTAGATTGAGTCCATTTCTGTCTCTTTTGTAGTAAGGGCAGGTACTCCCTCCTCCAACGCGTCCAAAACTGGTTGGCAAGAGCCTGAACTTGCCTCCATTGCTTAGTGTACAAGTCCTTCTCCAAGAATTCTCCAGGAGGTGGTAGAAGGCACGATCTCTGTGTGAGGAGCATTGACGGAGACAGAATGAATGGATTGTCTGGATCCGAAGAAACTGGGAGAAGTGGCCTTGCATTTATGATGGCTGTAACTTCCGCCATGAGAGTGCACAACACTTCGTGAGTTAGTTCAACCTTGTTTTGAAGCAGCATGGAGTCCAGAATTCTTCGAGCCACACCAATCATGCGCTCCCAGGCGCCTCCCATGTGGGAGGCATGAGGTGGATTGAATTCCCAGATGCACCCTTGGTCACATAGATACTGTTGCACCGTACTGTCCATTCCTAGCTCCTTGGATGCCCCAATGAAGTTTGTACCTCGATCAGATAAAAGACTTTTGGCGGGACCCCTCAGAGCAAAGAAGCGTCTCAGGGCGTTTACACAGCTGGATGTGTCCAGGGATTCGATCACCTCAATATGTACAGCTCTCGAACTCATGCAGCTAAACATGATGGCCCAGCGCTTGTTTTGGGCTTGTCCACCTCTAGTACGCCTGGTAGTTATTGTCCATGGCCCGAAAACATCAAGGCCCACATAAGTAAAAGGAGGACACATTTTCAGGCGTTCAGACGGCAGATCTGCCATGCGTTGTTCTTCCTGTTTTCCACGTAGTTTGCGGCAAATAATGCATTTGTGGATCACAGAGTTGACAAGTCTTTTGCCACCTATAAGCCAAAGCCCAGCAGCCCTTATTGCGCCTTCTGTCAGGTGGCGACCCTGGTGTTTTACTTGCTCATGGTGGTGACGAGTGAGCAGGAGAGAAATGTGAGAGTCCTTGGGAATGATTATTGGGTTCTTTTCAAAGTTCTCAAAATCAGAGTGCTTGATTCGGCCTCCGACAACTATAAGGCCATCATCCAGGATTGGGCTGAGTTTTTGTAGAGGGCTTTGTGTGGGAATTGGTTTTCCAGCTTGAAGAGCCAACAGTTCTTTTCCAAACGTTGCTCGTTGTGTCTCCTTGAGAATGATGTGTTTAGCGCGAGTCATTTCGTCCAGTGTTTGAGGTAAGTGACATTTGTGCCATCCTTTGCATTTTCTGTTTGGATTACTGCCATTGAATGATTTTGCGATGTGAATGAGGAAAGCTATCGCTCTGACCAATGACTTGAAGGTAGAGAAGCGTTGGAAGCCTTTACATGTGAGTACTTGAAGGTTAGTCGCCAGTGTTTTAACTTGTGGCCTTAATTCGCAATCTTTTTCTGGATCAATTAACTCAAACTTCCCACTTGCTTGGTTTGTTTCTGCAGATGAACGATAGATGAAGGATGGTCCGGTGAACCATATTGTTTTTGCCAGTTGAGATGGTGTGAGTGATCGTGAAGCATGATCTGCAGGGTTTTCCTCTGTGCGCACATAATGCCACTGTTCTGGTTTGGAGGACTGACGAATACGCTGCACTCTGTTGTGGACATATGTGGAGAATCTTTTTGACTCGTTGCAGATGTAGCCGAGAACTACTTTACTGTCTGTGTAAAAATGAACTGCATCCAGCTGTTGGTCTAACTCCTCCTGAATTAGATCGGCCATCTCGACTGCCAAGACGGCGGCGCACAGTTCAAGCCTTGGTATAGTGGGTTCTGATTGAGGAGCAAGTCTTGCCTTGCCCATAATGAATCCTACCTCAACCTTGTCATCTTGTTGGACTGCTTTCAGGTAGGCTACAGCACCGATTGCTTTGGTTGAAGCATCTGAAAATAAATACAGTTCGTTGCGTTCTGCTTGCCTGAGAGAAGTTGATGTGTAGGTTCTTGGGACGTGAAGCTCTTTAAGATCTTTTAGGGAATCTCTCCAACTTTCCCATTTGTTTTGCTTGTTCTCCGGAAGAGGTGCATCCCATTCTGAACACTCTGATGATAGTTCACGGAGTAGCGCTCTTCCTTGGATAGTGACAGGTGCCAACAGACCCAGAGGGTCAAAGATGCTGTTAACAGAGGACAAAACACCTCGGCGAGTGAATGGTTTAATTGCAGTGGCCACTGAGAAGGTGAAAGTGTCTGTCATTATTTCCCAAATGAGACCTAGGCTTCGTTGTGACTGAGTTTCTTCACCTTCCAGATCTAGGCCTTTAATGATTGTTGCACAATCGTCAGGACAAAAGGCTTCTGTGACTGCTCGAGAATTAGAGACAAACTTGTGCAGACGAAGATTGGACTCAGCAAGAGCGGCTTTTGTTCTTTGGAGCAAGTCAGTTGCTTCGGCTGGAGAAGGCACAGAGATCAAGCCATCGTCAACGTAAAAATGCCTTTCCACAAACTCGACTGTGTCGGTGCCATAGTCCTTTGCCCCTTCCTGGATGGCTTTGCGCAATCCATAAACGGCTACTGCAGGTGATGGCGAGTTTCCAAATACATGGACCTTCATTCGATATTCGATGACCTCCTTATTTACATCATTGTCCTTATGCCACAGAAAACGGAGATAGTTCCGGTGGTCATCACGCACCAGGAAACAATGAAACATTTGCTGTATGTCTGCCATAATGGCAACTGCCTCTTTCCGAAATCGTAGGAGGACCCCAAGCAAACTGTTGTTCAAATCAGGCCCGGAGAGAAGGACGCTGTTGAGGGAGACGCCGGAATACTGGGCACTGCAATCAAAAACAACTCTGATCTTATTGGGCTTTTGTGGGTGATAAACCCCGAAAGTTGGAAGATACCAGCACTCTTCACCTTGTTTCAGTGGAGGAGCCACTTCAGCATGACCATTGGAGAAAATGCCTTGCATGAACTCGACGTATTGCTCTTGCATTTGAGGTTTTCTCTGTAAGTTTCTTTTGAGAGACAAAAACCGACTGACTGCAAGCTCCCTGTTGTTTGGCATCTGTTGGCGAGGTTCTTTGAAGGGAAGGGGTGCTACCCAATTATTCTTGTCATCTCTATACATTCCTTTGTCCATAATCTCCAAGAAGAGAATGTCCTCGATAGATGGAGCTGGTTTGTTGTCGTTTTCTGTGCGATTGAATACTGTTTTTCCGAGAGTTTGTTCAGGTGCCTTATCCTGTCTTTTAGTGCGTGGCATTGCTGTGAGTTGCAGAAAGTTGTCACAGAGTCCGAAAACTGTTGGACGGCCATTTTCGAGAATCGTCGTCTTGAACGTGTTGACCGTGTGTTTATGAACCTTGCCCCGGCACACCTCTCCAACTACGACCCACCCTAAATCTAGCCGTTGGGCAAACGGAGAATGATGAGGCCCATTGAGTTGCTCTCTAACCTTGTGTGCACGTAAGATGTCTCGACCTAGCAACAGGAGAATTTCAGCCTGAGGATCTAACTCAGGAATGCATTTGGCTATGAGACGAAGATGAGGCTGGTGCAGCACAGCGCTTGGAGTTGGGATTTCACTCCTATTGTTGGGAATGTCTGGACATTCAATAAGAGGAGGTAGTGGGATGATGACTGATTCATCAAGCGACTCGATCAGGAAACCTTCAGCCATCTTGCCCTGTGTTTCAACAAGGCCGGAGCATGTTCTTAAGTTGTAGCAGAAAGGCTTAGTTTTAATATTAAAAAGTTCAAAGAACTCAGGCCTAGCTAAGGAACGATTGCTCTGGTCGTCCAGGATTACGTAAGCTTTAACTGCACTGTCTTTTTCACCCTTTGGATACACCCTGGCGAGACATATTTTCGAACATGAGCGACCCCATTGACCTTGGGCACACACCTCGGTACAGCTTGATGTTACATCGACATTGTCGGGTTGTTTTTCTCCCTCCCCGCCGTCCTCTTGAGCAGGTGAAGGAGCCTTGTTTTGAGGTGGAGGACCTGGATGCATGACGGTGTCGTGGCGTGTGCTGTCACATTCAGTGCACTTTACTGTAGATTTACAGTCCTTAGCGAGATGAGTGTCTGAAGAGCAGCATTTAAAACATATTCCTCTCTCTTTGAGGAAGGCCTTTCTTTCCTCCAATGGTTTGTACCTGAATGTCCTGCATTTCTTTAGTGGATGTGGCTTACTGTGCAGTGGGCAGTTGTTGTTTATGTCGTTGTTTGTAGTTGTAATGTTTGTTTTGTGCACAGCGATAGGTCTGGGTGAGTTAAAGCTCTTAGGGTTGGATCTTTCTTGTTTAATGTACGTTTGACCATTTTGTTGGGTGAAACTTGGGTCATTGCGTTTCTTTGCAGATAAAAGCACAAAAGTAATGAAAGGGTGGGAAACAACCATTATGATCTTCTTTGTAGTTAGAACCGTGAGTCATCCACCTATCTTGGAGTGGGTACGGGAGCTTGTCGACTATTGGACCTATTCCTCGTGAAGTGTCCAGATACGACAAACCAGGAAGATAGCCGTCTTCCTTGGCTCCTTGAATCTCTTGGAGGAGATCCCCTAGTTCGCGCAGTTTGACATTGTCCTTTGTTGTTAATCTTGGAAAGCTATCCAATCGCTGAAAGAGTGACTTTTCGATCATTTCGGGGGCTGCATAACACTCACAAAGCCTCTCCCATGCTCTCTTTAGGGCTGCACTGGGGTTGTTGACGTGTACTGAGCGTATGCGCTTCACCTGACTACTAGATTCCTTTCCCAGCCATTTGGTCATGAGATCTAACTCTTGAGTCGGTGTCAGGTGGACTTCAGCTATAGCACCACTGAATGAAGAGTACCATGCTCTGAAGTTCTCTGGCCTATCGTCATATTGATAGAGGCCAGATGTGATCAGGTCTCGACGTGCCATATATTGGGCAAACGGCTCAGCTGGGTGAGGTAAGCTCGCTGCATTATTGTAATGAGGCATGAATGGGGATGCGTGTGGACTAAGAGAGTTCTTTGCTTGTTCTACTTTTGGTTTTGTCCCAAGTTTGGTTTGAATTGGCAAAGCTGTCTTCTTGAACGTGGACTTTGGCCTAATGCTGACAGGTGGTGGCTCAAAAGCATCTTCCTCAGATGGATCCCATGTTACTAATGAGTTATCTGAGGCCTTGTGTTGCGTTGGTGTAGCTGATACTTGTACGATTGGAGGTCGAATTTTGCTTTGTGATTGCACATAGTAATTTGTTCTTTCTCTTTTTACACTGTCCAATAAAGAATTTCTGCTCTCATGTTCATCTTGTATTGCCTCTGCATTTTCTAGCACTTCAGCCTCTGCTTCTGCAGCATGAGCTTCTCTTTGCCATGCTAACACTTCTAGCGCTGTGTCAATTTTCATTTTTTGTAGTTCACTTTCAGCCTTTTCCACTTTTAGCTCTGCTTCTTTATTTGCAAACGACGCTCTCACCTTTGCTGCTTCTGCTTTAGCTCGGGCACGAGCAGCGCTTCCTACGGATGAGCATGTGCTGCCGGTTTGACTTGTCGCAGATTTATTTCTTGCTGCCATTTTGACCACGATGACACATCAGATGCTGCCTTTTCACTGTAGCGTCTTGAGGAAATGCGTAGCTAAACCACCAGCAAAGAACCCAGGAGACTGTACTAGCTTGTAATTTTCTTTACTGAGCGGTGAAAACTGCAACAGAGGTTACATAGTGTCAGCGACAATGGCTGGTGAGAACATGACATTGAGTGAATTTCAATTGAACATGAATGATGTGAACATGAAAATAAAGTGCGCACATCCAATAAAGTTAACAAAATAATAGCAAAATATCAGCGTAAACATTAAGATTAAAACGACACACGACTTACGGCATTGCCTCGTTAATGAATCACAGCAGATGGCAACAGATGTAAGTCTGACCGCATTCCACAACATGGCTACTTCATAACATCCTGTAGACGGCTCAGCGAAACCGGAAGTAGCGCGGCGAAACCGGAAGTAGCGCTTCACGACAATATTTTTCAATTTAAACTATGAATTATCTATTATTACAAGATCGAAAGGATTACTTAATTTATTAAAACATTTTTACAACATTGTAACCATATAAAATTATTTATACAGCCTTAAAGGCAACACACCGTAAGTTCCGGACTATAAGCCGCGCCTTTTTTCCAAAATTTTGAACCCTGCGGTTTATAGTCAGGTGCGGCTTATATAAGGATTTTTCTTCGTGATTTTTGTGATGACTTGATCACTTTTATACACTGCGGTATCTTGAAGAAAAAAACAACAACAAAAATACTATTTTGAAACACTACTATGGCTGCTGCTTATTCTGGCTGTGTTGCTTGTGACTATTATGAGCTTTAGTAGGAATGCACGCTAGGTGACCTGCGTCCAAGGGCTCTAAACCCTTCGTCACAGGCAATGTTTAGAAAGACATGTTAAAGTATGTTATTAAAACTTTAAAAATGCTTTCTGTGAACGGTCTTTCTTTGTAAAAAAAGCGTGTGTGCACGTGCGGCTTATAGTCCGGTGCGGCTTATATAAGAAAAAAACTTAAATATCCCCCAATTTTAGCTGGTGCGGCTTATAGTCCGGTGCGGTTTATAGTTGAGTCCATTATTTCTTAAAGCCTCTGTTCTTATCAGCAATCTTCCTCGTTCTGTCTTTTGAATCCATGGCCCGTCACTCACACACCTGTTTGTTTACAACTCGCCTGTGCTGTGTCGCTTGCTATGATGCAATTTTGCTCCATTCTGAAATTCGGTATTTTTAATATACCGTAGTTTTCGGACTATAAGTCGCTCCGGAGTATAAGTCGCACCAGCCCTAAAATGCCCAAAAATGTAAAAAAAAAACATATATAAGTCGCTCCGGAGTACAAGTCGCATTTTGGGGGGCAATTTATTCGACAAAATCCAACACCAAGAACAGACATGAACGAGCAACAACAGGCTAAATGATACGGTATGCTAACGTGACAAACACAAACAAGGAGCTGAGAACGGGCCTGACGTAACATTCAGTTATTTAAAAAAAACTATTAATAACACGTTTATGAAACCATCTGTGTCACTCCAATTCATTAAATCCATCGATCGTCCTTTGTCAACAATGCCGTGTGCCGCGCCGCAGTTCAAATTATTCCACAGGCCCATACAACGATATATAAACTATATTTTAAGTAACTATCACATAAACAACAATATTATCAAACCATTTGTGTCACTCCAAATCATTAAATCCATCGATCAAATGTCTCGTCCTTTATGTCATCCTGGTGACAGAAGACATGTCCAGAGGATATGGCGCTTTAAAGTGTTAATTACTTTATTTGATTTTTTCTCTCTATTTTTCATGTTTTGAATATGTTCAAGATAAAGATATCAAAGCATGTGAAGTAATCAACTATACTAAAAATGTGAAGTGGTCAACTATACTTGTAAGTAAGTGATGTGTTAATGAAATAATAATAATAATTAATAAAAATTTGTGAAAAAAAACACATGTCGCTCCTGAGTATAAGTCGCCCCCCCCCCCCCCTCCCAAACTCTGAAAATAAACGCGATTTATAGTCCGAAAATTACGGTATTTACAACGACATACATTTTCTACAGCATAAGAATGTTTGTGTCATGATTACCATCTAAAAACCATATTTAAAAAAAACAAACACATTTTTCCATTTTCACACATTTTTGCAAGAGCTCCAGGGAGCCGCAAGGTGTGTGCTAAAGAGCCGCACGCGTCTCCGGAGCCGCAGGTTGCCGAACCCTGGGCTAACCGGTCGACCAATGTGCTACCCAATTTGAAGTCATTTAGCTCATTTTCACTGCTTTTTTGCTAACGTTTTAGGTGGTATTGTTCCTTTTTTTTTTTTTATTTAAAGTTATAGAACAGGGGTTGAAAATTGGGAAATTTGAAAATCGTGTCTTTTAAGATGCGTGGACATAAGCGTTGGCGTTCATCATGCCAGCATTGAGTTCTACGAGGCCAGTGTGTCTTATTTAAGACACTAGCTGCCAGTGAACATGCAAATCTTTCCCACTGAGGTGTTTTGGATGCTGTTTTATCTGCAGATTTCTTACCTATTTAGCAAACAATGTTTGCACTTTAATTTCCATGTTGAAACGAACTTTTTAATGGAATTGTTTGTATCCTACGGTTTTGGGTTGTTTGCCAAAAGGTTTGTTTGTTTGCACAAAGTCGTACTGCTTTGGCAGCCGCTGCTTGTTGCACAAAAATATGTTTCAGTATAATATTTTGTAAATCTATCCTCCAAATTGTAAAACTATTGTAAATGTATCCTCTTAGAATATTTTGAGGACATATATGATCTGATTGGTTGTGATCCCTGATTAGTGCCCCTCGTACCCAGCCGACCCATCAGTGCAGGGGGAGTGGCTTCATCAGTGATTGGTTTCAGATGTGCCACCAGGTGCACTGATTGAACCTCCTATTTAGAAAGGACTCTGTGCATTCAGGCTGGCTGTTTGTGTCGTGTGAGTTATGTTGCAGAGTCAATTTGTCTCCATAATTGCTTGGGTGTGTTTGTGCTGGTGCCCTTACTTTGTGTCAGGGTCCATAAACTTCTTAACACAATAAAGCATTCCAATCTAATGATGGCAAAATGAAGCTTAAGCCATGAACCATTTCAGAAAAATGAATGAAGAAGTTGTGATTCATGTCTTGAGACTTCGTATGCTCATTAGGGACACCTACTATTTCTAGCAATTGTGTGGAAATCTTTGATAGCCAAAAAAGGAACAGGCTAACCGCGGCTGTACCGCAGGGATTGCTTTTATGGCAGACAGTCGTTCCCTATGCTCATCTAGAATAGAAATGCTTCTCTTTGCTCTTGTCTGTAAAGAGCCACACAGGCAACTCTGTCACAGGCCACTCCATTTTAACAATGGAAATTTTACCAGCCTTTTTGTCTTCTTTTTGAAGCGTTTACAATGTCCTAAGTTCTTTTAGTCTTAACGTTATTGGCGAAATTTTATGACAGTTTTGTTCCTTCATTTTAGCTTTTTCTGATGTAATTCATCTAGATAGAAATTTAGAAAAAAATAAAGACATCATAAAAACACGTCCCAAACTCGCATGAGTGGGGAATTCAGTTGGATTCTGTCAGAATGTGAATTATGCTGGGGTGAAAATATGAATATTTTGCTGTGGGAATATGGAAACTATGTCCCTAGGTAAATCGAATGACCTTATCAACGATATAGATCATCATCATTGAATGATTATTATATACATTGTTTATCGCAGGCGTGACGTGGGCAAATCGAAACTCTCATCTCCCTGGTTCCACTGTTTTATATGTATTTGGCGCTAGCCATGATGTTCAGTTGAAATAAACTACAGTAACGTCAACCCTGGTGTGATCATTGACGCACTCGAGAGCAAACTATTACATGGTGTCAGGAATAAGATGAGCCTTCTCTCCGGCGAGATTTTGTCTTTTCTTTACCGTGCACGTGTAGTGCTTGTTTATTACGTTCCGTTTTGTTCGCGTTGGCTACCATAACGCCAACAAGCTGCTCTTCTTCCCTGTAATGGCGGAGGTATTTTGCAGGCCTGACCCCCTCATTTTCAACAAGAACATCACCGAAAATTGGCGTGTTTTTGAAAGGAAATATGATGTCTTTATTGCCGCGGCACAGCCAAGACCAAGCTTACATCCTCCTCAACATCGCTGAAACAGTGGCCATCGAGCGGGAGCGTTCTTTTGTCTATGCCCCAAAGGTGTGGGTTTCTGACAGTGAAGAATGGTTCAGGATTGTCACTAACGCTGAGTCCAGAGAGGATCCGGTGTGTCTTAAAATAAAGTTTGTTGAAATCGGCAACCCACAAAATAACAGGATGATGACAAACACAGGTTTCAGAAGAAACCAGAAGCAAGATGAGACAATCGAATAGTTTATTAGAAATTTGAGGATCAAACTCATTGAAAGGAAAGGAAAGTTGATACAGGGGCAAAATGCAATCTGATACCACTGAAGAATCACAGAAGAGTGACAAATGGATGACAACTAATCAAGCAAGGGAAAACATTCAACCTCATCTTTTGTGGAGGCACCAGACATCAAATGTAGCCTTGGTGTCCACCAGGTCACCATGGAAAGCAACACTGACTTCAGCTTACAAGTACTAGCTCAGTACAAGGACCTTCTCAGCAATGAGCAGGGAGAACTTCCTGTCACGTACTCCATGAAGCTGGATCCCAATGTGTAGCCTGTGGTCCGCCCTGCCCGCCGCGTCCCTATTGCAATGTGCGAGAGAGTAAGGGGCGAACATGAGCTCATGCAGTGCATTGACGTCATAATACCAGTCACAGTGCCAACCGACTGGGTCTCATCCATGGTAGCGACACACAAGGACAAGAACAAAATCAGGCTGTGTCAATTCTGAAAGTGCTGAGAAAGATGAGGGATTTGTCACTATGGACATAAACGACAAACACGTTGAAATGAAAGTAGACACGGGTGCAAAATGCAATGTGATATCACTAAAGACTCACAGAAGCGCCGTCTTCAACACGGTGTTGAAGATGCTCCACCACCCAATGCGCAGCGTGGAAGAAGTTGCAGCACAGATGTTGAGAGCAACAGTATTCTCTGTTTTTGGATGCCAAGAATTCTTTCTGGCAGATAATAATGATAATGATGATAACTATAAAATGCAATTCCTGGAGAAATTGCATGTGAAGGCAAAGAAGTTAAATAAATACTTGGGGAATGCTGCAGAATGATGTGTAAAGTTGGAACGGGTTGAATCGGTTGAAAAATGTAGAAACTAGAAGTGAAATATGAAATTTTGTAAGATTTTGCGCAAATTTTATATGTTGAAACGTGAGATATTTGAATTTGGCAATTTTGGGAATGTCCTCAGTATGATTTGAATGTGCTGAATGATGTGAATTTCAAACTGGAAGGATGTAAATGAGTTAGAATGGGTTGAATCGGTTGAAAAATATAGAAATGAGAAGTGAAAGGAAATTTTGCAAGATTTTGCGCAAATTGTAAACGTGAAAACGTAATTTTTTTTAATTTGGCAAGTTTGGGAATGTCCCCAATGTGATTTGAATGTGTTGAATGATGATTTGAATTGTCAGGTCTAAGTACCATAAGACATTATTTTATATACTGAAAGAAGAGGAGAAGACAACCAGTATTCCTTTTCCTCGCGAGAAGAATTGCGTGGAAGGCCCAGAACATAGGCATCACAAAGCGGAATAGTTTTGCAAAAACAGACCCCAGGCCACGCCCATATTGGACTGGGGCCCTTTGAAAGCCTTGGATTGACCCCCCTACTTGCGTTTCGTAATAATCGACAAATCGATACAAATCGGGGTGTGTGGTTTTTATTATCTCAATCTAAAATGCAAAATGAGGATACTTTTCCCGTATTCAAAGCCGACAGGTGTGTTTTGATCTGTTTGAAGACTAACTGAAATGGTCTCTATGAGATCTGCACACGTTTAAATAGTACGCAGGATTAAAGGTCTTATTTATAACATCTTCAAAATTCCCCTTGATGGGGAGATGGCGCAGCATCGGCGCGTAAGCGTCACCGACGGTCTGGTGTTGAACAATATCTGTATAAACAAATAGTAAATATAAACCGGCTTTTTTATCAGCTGGATGTTGTCCATCGACGCCTTCCGGTTTGAGCTGGAGCCAATGTTCCGGATTCATTCCAACAATACGCTAGGGGGCTCTTGAACATAACTTTTGAACTTTCTTCGCCTGCAAACAAATATCTCCGTATATGCTGGTCGAACTGAATGCCAATCTTTTTCGTACTGGCTTTAGTTAATAGAGTTTGAATTTCAGAGGCTAACTATTCATGATTGTTGTAAACCCCTCCTCGAATTTTAGGCGTGTGTTGAACCTCGGAATAACCTTGTAAAGTCTCATCTCGTGAGATAAGGGGTTTTGGCTGTTTGAGATAAAAATTCCGGACACCTTCCCGATTTTTTTAGCATATGCCTAATTTCAGAATCACCTTGTAAAGATTCATCTTTACTAAAAGGTTTCGACTGTTTGAGGTAGAAATCCCGTATTTTCTCAGGAACGTCAAAAACTGAGTTGATGTATGAAATCTCACATAAGCCGACCTCCCATGATCCTTTTAAATCTATGTTTACGCTAATTCCACTTTAAATTCTGAAAGCGTGTTGTCAGGAAAGATGTGCATGCTAGCATTTGAGGCTAATGTTACGTAGAATTTTTTCTGTACATCACCCATCTTGAGATTTTAACAGAATGACCATCCTATCAGTTTTTAAATGTCTTTAACGCTATTTGCAGGCACCCAGCTGTCAAATTTGGTTGGCCAGCCAACCCAGTGGACGAGTAACTCCTTCTTGCCTGGCACAGTGCGTGATTTAAGAATTTTCTGTATCCGGAAAATCTTATTTTTTTTTATTTTTACTTTTTGTAATTCTGCTTCATAAAAAGTGCCTTCTATGAGCACACCGTCCAAGTCTGATATATTATGGACAGGCGGGACACGGTGGAGTCGTTGTGTTATCCTGAATATGTCGTCCGTGAAACTCTGCAAATAACCTTTCTCAAAGATCCCCCTTAGTTTGGAAAGGCGGACTGTGTTGCCTGGAGCGAACCGGAACTTGATTCCCCGTCGGAAGGGGTTTTTGTCATACAGGTTGGTGAAAACAACGTTGCGATTTTCCTCGTTTACAGCATTGGGTCTCATTCTAATACTGGTATGAAAACTATCATTGTAGCTGGTAATAAAATCCTGAATTACATCTACGTATCGTTGTGTGTTCTTTGCTGTAAAATAACGCCACATTCGTGATTACAGTGTTTTGTTAATGCGTTCAACCGTCTGCGCTTTTGTATCGGAAGACGTCGCGAAATGTAAAATATTATGCTGTCTCAATAATTCCTGGAAATGTTTGTTAAAACATTCTTTCCCCTTATCTGTCTGCAGTCGTGGTGGTATCCCGCTAACTGTTAAGATATCTTCAAACCCCCGGGACACATGTGGAGCTGATTTGGAACACATCAATTGTGGTCAGTAAATATTTGAATCCGTCATTGTGATTGAGCATGTGCAGCATGACTCAAGTGTGTCAGTTTGTGGGACTTTTGAAATGTTTGCTAGGGTTTTCAAACTGTGAAGTGGCTTGTTTAAAGCTGGAAAACATTGGGTAAATAGACTGTTGGCCATAATTATAGTTCTCAAAATGAATTACTTTTATCACTTTTAACCTAAGGCACAGAGCTCATCATGCATCAGGCATAGATGAAATGACGTCATAACATTTGCTTGCCACTGTAAAATAAGACATTGTATTCCAAATTTATGAGCAACGGCGTATTAAATGTTGATAACATTTTCTTGCCGCTGTAAAACAAGATCATTGTATTCCAAATCTATGAGCAACAGCGTATTAAATGTTCATAAAATGATCTTAGAATGATGTAATTGGCAAGATAATGTATATATTTACCCAACAAGTCAAAGACAAATTGACCAAGCAAATTTGTCTGCAATAGCCACATGATCTAAAATAATGAATTATCAGACAAAATTTAGATTTTGTTGGAAAGACAAGATTGACTCAAAAGTGAGATGTGTTTGTTTCTGTGTGTATTTTGCACGTTCTTCCGAAGTGGTTCTTTACTACCCAGATGTTCTGTGAGCCAGCCTCAAGGGTTCAGGGGAGGTCAAAGAACAAACAGTCTGTTTTGTCCACACCACTTGTATGATTTGTGACAATAAGAAAACAACACTCCCATCCTTTTGACGTATCTAAATTGTTTTAAAACATAGTAGCAAAAAGGTAGCTGACTGATACAAAAATATGTGAGGGTGGTCATTTCCAAAGTGAAGCAGAGCATTCCTGAACTTATTGCTGAAAGGCAACAGCAGAAGTTACATTATAATGTTTTTTGTTTTTTTTTTGTTGTAGAATGCCAGTTGAGGAGAAGCAGCTGTGGTTGAATTCCAAGTTGTGACAGGGCTTTGACATTCTGAATTTGGATTTGCCACCTCTAGTTTTAGTCAACAAAAACTGGTGACATTTTGAGTCAGAGATACGATGAAAAATCATATTTAACGAGCTGAAATAGATGGTAAAACTTTGCTTCTCTGACTTAATTGTTGGGTAAATAGTGATCTCACCAGTGAGAGTTATAGACAAACTGTTCAATAACAAATTAATGTGTTTGTTTTATTACAATATTTGTAC
Organism: Syngnathus typhle; assembly: GCF_033458585.1. Lineage (NCBI taxonomy): Eukaryota > Metazoa > Chordata > Actinopteri > Syngnathiformes > Syngnathidae > Syngnathus > Syngnathus typhle. The sequence goes on from NC_083740.1 coordinate 13,232,215, forward strand.
AGCGTGTATAACATACACAGTATACACAGACATAATATACTATAAAAAAATATTAATTTCATAACCTCTGTTTTCAAATGAGCAGGATAAGTGCTATGCATTTATCGATGAGTAAAACTGATTGAAACGACCATGGAGTAATATCAAAATAAATACATTTTAAATCAACCCCAAAGGCTTCTGTATGAAACTCAGTGCCAAAGACAAAAACAAAGGACATTCTCACTATAATTATTATTAGTTTTGGTTAGTTTGGGGAAATGTAAAGAGTAAGTTGTTAATTTTTTGTTTTTATAAAACCATTTTCATTTTTGTTTTATTCCGTTAACAACACTCCCATCCTTTTGACGTATCTAAATTGTTTTCAAAAATAGTAGCAAAAAAAAAGTAGCTAACTGATACAAAAATATGTGAGGGTGGTAATTTCCAAAGTGAATCAGAGCATTCCTGAACTTATTGCTGAAAGGCAACAGCAGAAGTTACATTTTTGCGTGTGTGTGTTTTTTTTTTTTATTGTAGTAAGAAGTAAGTTGTTATTTTTTTGTTCCGTAAACAAAATGTTTCATCAATTTTAGTCTTAGTTATTTAGTTAGTAAAATAACTTTGCCTGGCAGATTGTAGGCTCTTTTCTATAGTTGGCCGTTGTAATTAAAGATATAAGCTAATGTGTAGTACTTCAATGCAAAGGGTGACACTGGGAATCCCACAATTAAGAGGTAGTGCTTTTTGAATGCCAGAAGTTTTGATTATTTTTCCATGAGATGGTGCCTTGGTGACAGGAAATTTACTATGGAAAAACATTGTAAATTAGCTTATTTGAGAGGGACGTTTGACTGAATGCTGTGCTCAAACCTCTGTGTCAAAGAAATATCGTAATACGCCATGTCTTTATTAATGCTTCTTTAATTGCAGGTGGTTAATGCGACTGGCATTGCCGTTGGGACTGGCTTGTCATTGACTTGTGACACCCTTATACCTCAGGTAGTGCCCTCAAGAAAGGTTGCACTTTTGTGAAACAAAGCCTCTTTGGGCTCACTCTCAGCTCCACTTCAAAACAGTTCAACCTTGGATTTTATCAAGATTTCTTCCATCTATCAAAACTACAGTATTCATTAGTGGGCTTCCGGTGTTGCTATTTATTTGATTCTGCTCTTGTGTAGACCTTTGGAAGTGGAAACCCGAAGCGTGTGAGGGTGATCCTTCAGAGAGGGGTTCTGATTATCCTTCTAGCGTGTTTCCCCTGCTGGGCTGTTCTCATCAATACTGAAAATTTTTTACTTGCCGTTAAACAGAGCCATGAGGTTGCCAGGTAAGTCGCGTTTTAATCCTCCCATCACCTTCAGCATTTTTTTTTTATTCATTTTTATTATTATTTTTTATTAGTTAACTATTGGTATAATAAATACATAAAGAAGGTAATGCATCCATCAGACTATTATTACTCATATCATTTAGTGGTCAAGCGATTAAAATATTTAATAATCAGGATTAATCTCTTTTTTATTGTTCACTCATTGTTAATCACACATTGTATATATTGTAAAAAAAATCCCTTGAGTTTTAGCAAAGTGTATTACCATTAACATGAAGAAGAGGTTTGATTTTCTTATGCAGACTCATTTTTTATTTAATTGGATTCAGTTTATAAAAAGTCACACAAACTCAAAATTTGGGCAATATAAAAAAATACAACATGCATTCAGCATGTAAGCATCCATCTCCATGCATGATTATGCACCACAGCGGTGCACACAGTTCTTTGGCCTGAGCCAAAGTTGACAGCAGAGTTCAGTGTTTTACTTCAATAAATATCATTGGTGACGTTTGTCCGAGCGTGTCTGCAATATAATGGGTAGAATTTTGAAACCGAGATACCTTACAATATCGTGACATCCTAAACATTACTTTAATATAATAATGCATGGGATCTATATTTTAATGTCTACATACCGCAATTTCATGTGACGTTTTGTGTGCTTCACAGTCTGGCACAAGTGTATGTGAAGATCGTCATGCCTTTTCTGCCAGTGAGTTCACTTTTGTCTCTGTCCATAAGTTATGTAGACTGCTTCTGTCATGTAGTAAGATTATGATTTTTCTCCATCAGGCGACATTTATGTACCAGCTGCTGGGAAGATATCTTCAGAACCAGGTGCTGTGTAGCAATACAATATTTTTTAAATGAAAGTTAATAATAGACATAATACATTTCAAGAGCCTGCGTGCGCGTGTGTGTGCGTCCGTTGTTTTGTTTTTGTTTTGTTTGTTTTGCAGGGAATTATTTGGCCTCAAGTCGTAACCGGTGTAATTGGAAACATTTTAAACGCATTCATCAATTATGTTTTCCTCCATCCTCTGCAACTGGGAGTTCCGTAAGTTTCCCAGAATATATATATTTTTTATTTACAAAAATACAGATCTTGTATGTTTTGCAAATACGTTGCAGATCAACTTTCAATTAGTGTAATATTTACTCCGTATCATTAACATGCAGAGGTGTTTATATTTTTATGCTGATATTAATTCCCACAATGCAATGCACACTCTACTTGCCTAAATGTGTTTTGAAGGTATTTTTATTTCAGTGTTACTACTCTTACTGCTCTTAACCACTCTAATTTCATACCTGTGTTTAAAACATTCTATGTTTGTGTTTGTTAAAGTGGGTCTGCCGGAGCAAATTTTATCTCACAGTGTTTTCTTTCCATCGCCCTACTGGCCTATATTTGGTGGAAGGGGTTACACAAACCCACATGGGGAGGTCAGTTGCCTTCTAACTTTCAATGCAATGATGAATGGATAAGTGTATGCATCTTATTAAGTTATAATAGTACACTACCTGTACAGTGTACAGTATTTATAGTTACTCCTACAGTTAGTGTCGTATGTGATGATGTTTCAACTAAATTGTTAATGACTGTAGCTCTACATGGAGATGGGCAGATTAAATGATGGAGGCAGTCACGATGGTCAAAAGTAGTGGTTTCACATCATATAATCAAATGTAACACTTCAAGTCTCATTAAAACACAGATTTGTTGATGACTTATATTTTTGATCCTCAGGCTGGTCACGTGAGTGTCTCGAGGAGTGGGGACCCTTTGTCAAGCTGGCCATGCCAAGCATGCTCATGTTTTGCCTTGAGTGGTGGGCATTTGAACTGGGAGGATGTCTTGCTGGCATGATTAGTGAAGTTGAGTTGGGAGCTCAATCTGCGGTCTATAACCTGACTCTTGTGGCTTTGGTGGTAAGTCAAATGGAATTCATGTCATTCAGTGGTGGCCAACTCAATTAGGATTAAAAGTCAGACTGTGTTTCTTGAACCTAAACATTATCTTTGTAAAAAGAGATATTGTGAAGATTTTGTATCCACAACAAATAAATTTGCTGGTCTGTGGATTTAGCTATGGGACGTATCGTAAATTTTAAACCATTGCTAAATAGCGCTGATCTTTTCTGATCTCGGTTTAGACGGTAGGAGACTCAACTATTTTTTGCAATCATTTTTAGGTTTGGAGAGCAGAATTCTCCGTTTCGCTGCACAAAATATACAATTCTATAAAGCAGAAGTCCCAACCACCAGCAACCCTGTCTGTGATTATCTTCTAAAGTGGAACATGCGCCTTCATTCAGCCACTGAGAACTAAGCCAAGTCGAGAACGGAGCAGGCTAACAGGGATACCGTATCTTTCCAATAAATACTATAAGCCAGTCAATCAAAATTTAGGACCAATTTTGAAATATAGGAGCTATCTGCTCAGTTCTTTTCCTTCCAATTTCCAAGATGGCTGTGCAGATGAAACCAGGCTTCACAATATTAATATATAAAATATTAATCATTGAAAAATTGACCGACTGACAGAAAAAAAGCTAGCCAAAGAGTCGCATGTGTTTTATAGAGCGTTATGTTGGCCACTCTGATCTACATTATGGAATTTTGAATGACTCAAAAGTGTTTCTGATTCTATACATTTTTGACTTTTTCAGTTCCCCATTGGAATGGCAACTGCAGCTAGTGTCCATGTAGGGAAAGCTCTTGTTGAAGGAAACAGTGTGCAAGCCAAGTTGTCTTGTAAAGTTTCCATCATCTGTACATGTAAGGGCAAAAACACAGACGAACAAGACAGCTTACGGCCAAACTATTCAGCCCACTGGTTGTCACTGCAATAAAAAGAGAACAAGCCAGTGACGTGGAATGACATCTGTCTCATGGCCCCTCAAATGAGCTGATTTGCCATCCATGCCAAAAATTATGCTGTAAAATGAATTTGGAGAGGGTTAAATGCAAAAACATTCATGGATCACGATGAGTTACCATTTCATGAATTTTATTCAGTTTGTCTCTTTCCCATTGTAGCTGCAGTCGACCTTTGTTTTGGACTTATCCTTACACTATCCAGAAATGTAGTTGGCTACATTTTCACCACAGATCCGTGAGTCATCTCACCTTCACTTGATAATATAACAAATTTGCCACACGCTTACCTTGACATTAACATTGTATTGTATTTTGGTTTTTTTCCAACTTTATCTTTCCTTCAGAAACATTTTAAAGAGGACTGCTGATGTCATGGTTGTTTTTTGGGTCATGCATCTTGCTCATGCTATTGCGGTGAGAAAATTAATTTCATGGGAAAGTGATCAATGTTGACGTCTGAAAGAATTAATTGCAATTCTCATCAAAGACTGTGAGTGGAGGTGTTTTTCGAGGAGTTGGAAAACAAAAGGTCGGTGCTGTGTCCAACCTGGTTGGACACTACTTCATTGGCTTTCCAATAGGTGTGTCTTTATTGTTTAAGACACAATTGGGCGTTGTAGGTAAGAAACAAGCATAATCGTGTTTTACATTACACAATCATCCCAACAGTGTGACTCATGAGATTCTGTTTGCTTCTGTTGATTCTTGAACAGGACTTTGGACTGGTCTTACGATCTGTGTGGTACTGCGGGCCATTTCCTTCGTGACATATTTGTGCCGTCTTGATTGGAGAAAGGCTGCCGATGATGTGAATAACTAATTTGCTGGAAAACACAAACATGGCATGCAATTTAAATGATTTTAATTTTGACATATTTGTGTATCTCTGGTCAGGCTCAAAGGAAAGCAGGTGTTCGGGACAATGTTGAAGACACTGTGGAAATGGTAGACTGCGAGCCAGGCAAGTCCACGTTTAGAATAATGCAGATTATCACCATGTTGCAATTACGTAATATACTTGGCTTGAACATGCACATACTGATGGTTCTCTGGTTTTAACAACAGATATCAGTAACATCAAAAACCTCAGTAAGACAACTGGGCAATAAATGATATTAATGATTATAATTATGATCATTAATATCATTTATAAGTGACCTCAAACTTTTGAATGCATGGTTTAGACAACATGAAAGTGGATACAGTGATTTGGAGGTCAAATTTGTCAAAACTGCCAGTAAGTGCAACATACTTGGATGAGAAGCTACATTATTGTGATATTATTTGCCCATCAGTCAATACATCACGCTTTTAATTCGTTTCTAGACTCTACTGCAGTGGTTCCTGCTCCTTCACCCAGATGTGAGAGTACTGGTCAGGCTCAAAGGAGAGCAGGTGTTCAGGTCAAGGTTGAAGCCACTGTGGAAATGGTAGACTGCGAGCCAGGCAAGACCACGTTTAGAATAATGCAGATTATCACCATGTTGCAATTACGTAATATACTTGGCTTGAACATGCACATACTGATGGTTCTCTGGTTTTAACAACAGATATCAGTAACACCAAAAACCTCAGTAAGACAACTGGGCAATAAATGATATTAATTATAATTATGATCATTAATATCATTTATAAGTGACCTCAAACTTTTGAATGCATGGTTTAGACAACATGAAAGTGGATACAGTGATTTGGAGGTCAAATTTGTCAAAACTGCCAGTAAGTGCAACATACTTGGATGAGAAGTTACATTATTGTGATATTATTTGCCCATCAGTCAATACATCACGCTTTTAATTCGTTTCTAGACTCTACTGCAGCGGTTCCTGCTCCTTCACCCAGATGTGAGAGTACTGGTCAGGCTCAAAGGAGAGCAGGTGTTCAGGTCAAGGTTGAAGACACTGTGGAAATGGTAGTCTGCGAGCCAGGCAAGACCACGTTTAGAATAATGCAGATTATCACCATGTTGCAATTACCGTTTTTTTCCGTGTATAGTGCGCCCCCATGTATAGTACGCACCCCTAAAAATGGCATGCTGATGCTGGAAAAAAGCTTGTACCCATGTATAATACGCACCCAATTTTTATGAATTTTTTTTTAAAAAAGATTTAATTTTTTTTTTTTTAAGTCCCAATGATCGTCACACACGCAGGGAGGCAATGGGTCCCATTTTTATAGTCTTTGGTATGGTCTTAACTAGGCTGGATGTATTTTTTTTTGTTGGCGTTGATTTCTCCGACTGCCCGTAAACGCACCACCGCGCTCCGTGCGCATGGAGCGTGTTTGAAGTGAACAGCAGAGAAGAAAGGAACAAGGCAAAGTGTTAAATAAAATATTACCTGTAATACGGATTTAGGTAGAGAACTGAACTCTCGCTCTTTATATAGCTGACGTGTCTTGCTCATCCGTTCTGCGCATCTGTAATGGCGGCCTCCGTATGATATCCGGTTTGCGTGTGTGCGAGAGCGAGAGAGCGAGAGAGAGAGCGCGCGAGAAAACGCTCAACCGTAGCGCGCCGCCGACCGCCCAACTGCACCGGGCTGGTCGATTATTGTGACAGAGCCGTCGCTGAAATTTAGAAGATATTTTTAAAGTCCTGATGTACTTTCTAAAATTTAAGTGGACCTCAGTGCGCACTGCGCAGGGAGCTTAATTTGGTGCGGTCGCGCAACCGCAGCGCGCCGGGCGCTCACTGTCGCATTGCTTAAAGAGCGCCTTTGTGTTTTAGGATGAACAGCAGAGACCAAATGAACAAGGCAAAGTGCTGTGAAATAAAATATTACCTGTAATACGCATTTTGTTATTTGCTGATTGAAACTGCTAATTAAACTGTGAATTGAAACTAATAGGAAGAAAACAACTCTCGCTCTTTATATAGCTGACGTGTCTTGCGCATTCGTTCTGTGCATTTTATTTCACAACACTTTGCCTTGTTCCTTTCTTCTCTGCTGTTCACTTCAAACACGCTCCATGCGACCGCAATGCTCTCGTATCAGACGCTTGCTCGATCACCTGCTCGTTTGCTGTCCCGTGCGCGCACGAAGCGCGGTGGTGCGTTTACGGGCAGTCGGAGAAATCAACGCCAACAAAAAAAATTACATCCAGCCTAGTTAAGACCATACCAAAGACTATAAAAATGGGACCCATTGCCTCCCTGCGTGTGTGACGATCATTGGGACTTAAAAAAAAAAATAAAAAAATTAAAAAAAAAAATTTTTTTTTTTTTTTTTTTTTGTACCCATGTATAATGCGCACCCCAGATTTTAGGACAATAAATTAGTTAAATTTTGCGCACTATACACGGAAAAAAACGGTACGTAATATACTTGGCTTGAACATGCACATACTGATGGTTCTCTGGTTTTAACAACAGATATCAGTAACATCAAAAACATCAGTAAGACAACTGGGCAATAAATGATATTAATTATTATAATTATGATCATTAATATCATTCACATATAAGTGACCTCAAACTTTTGAATGCATGGTTTAGACAACGTGAAAGTGGATACAGTGATTTGGAGGTCAAATTTGTCAAAACTGCCAATAAGTGCAACATACTTGGATGAGAAGCTACATTATTGTGATATTATTTGCCCATCAGTCAATACATCACGCTTTTAATTCGTTTCTAGACTCTACTGCAGTGGTTCCTGCTCCTTCACCCAGATGTGAGAGTACTGCAGAGGACCAACAGATTCCAGACCAGCATGAAACTGCAGTCACCACACTGAAACAACTGCTTTTGAAGCGTGGCTTAATTTTACTTATCTGTCTTGCCATCTTGGCAGCCGGAATTATCGCCAGGCACTTCCGTGTCTGAGGATTGAAGTGAGTCTCGGCAACAAAATTGGGTTTACTGTTTATGGCTTTTTAACAAGCTCCATGTTGTTATCAGTTCACCGTTTTAAACCTGTGCACATTGAAGCATTTGGATTGTATTCAGATATGCTCTACTGAAGTGCATGCATTCTTCATGCCAAAAAGGCAACATAATACTTGTACTGCACATATTTTGTTGTAACACTAGCAGTATATTCTCTTCTGTGTCATGTCCTACACTAACGTTGTCAGTTCTTGTTTTTCTCTTGTATATTGTCTGCCCTCCCTCAAAAGTGAACTGCTAAAAATGTAATTGGTTCTCCAAATGAAAGACAAAGTGTTCTTTCACTGCTTCCATTCAAAGTACTTACTATACAGCATTACTGCCATTTCCATCAATTTAAGTAGGAAATGCCATAGATCAGGGGTGTCAAGCTCATTTTTGTCGCGGGCCACATTGTAGTCATCGTTTCCCTCGGAGGGCCATAATAACGGTCAACCCAAATAAATGAACGCCTCATATTATATACAGTATAAGCTACAAAACAAACTGACAAATATGTTTTTTCAAATCAGACGAGTGGAAACTTTTTTTAAAAGTTAAAACAATTTGCAATTTTAGTACGACATAAATTCAATGCAGTTTGTCTTCGCGGGCCACAGAAAATGATGCAGTGGGCCACATCTGCCCCCCGGGCCTTGAGTTTGACACCTATGGCATAGATGGACTAACTGAGCTAATTCATTCTTGAGTCACTTGAAAACGGTAAAATTTAAGATGTTGGCTCACTTGCTACAGCCGGTCTAGTAACTGAAGGGTCGCTGGTTTGAATCTCAGCTCTGAATGAGCAATGTTGACGTGCCTTTGGTCAAGAAACTCAACCCTAAGTTACTCCAAGTGGAAATTTTGTGGTGTACGTGAAAAAAGTTACGATTTTTGCTGTTGTGGACGTGGCCATCAACAGGTACACTCAATATTTTTTTAAGAACATAGATGTACACAGCTTCATCTCAACTCAAATGAAGATCCATGAAAAATGTGTCAATGCCACACAAGGAAACCAACCAATTTACCAATTATTTACAAATGATCAATTAATCCCTTTCCAATTCGAGGTCATCATTTGGAAGGTAGATAACTGACAAAGAACTACAATCAGCATGTGTCATAGAGTTTTAGTAGAGGTTTCTCAACGGGCACATATCACCAAGATGAAATAAATCCACAGAATCAGAATGTGTTCACAATGCCACTCAGACCCTATCCTTACTGGGAACAACAATAATAGTTGCAGTGACCTTATCAAAGCTATTTAATTACGCAGCAACACGCCAAACACATTAAGTCAGGGTACATGGGCCGTGTGGGTGACTCTAAGCGCACCTGCTGCCGAACATGTGAAGGTTAAGGAATACGATTCAGAGTAAACATGGCAACATAAACCAACTTTCAATTTGACAAACACTCACAAATGACTTAACATATCAAAATGTTTGTTGCATTCACATACTTCAAGGTCAATCTATTACAGAAATCAAAGCATTAGAGCAGTATTGACAATAGTCAACGGACTGAAGCGTCACTTTACATGTATTTAGCAGCAGAATTAGGGTAAGTAAACAAATAAACAAGTAAATAAGTAAACAGCAGATTTTTTGTGAATGAATAAATAAAAAATAAAAAAATAACTTCAATAGGGCATTAGGTTCGGTTAATCCTCAACGAAATAATGCACAAAATTTGTAGTAGTGGTAAGCTAGTCGGCCTCATTGTCAAAAGGTTCTGGCATCAAATCTGAAGCCCTCCTATATGGAGTTTTCATGCTTTGCTCTTACTAGTGTGGCTTTTCTCAGGGTACTCTTCACCGTTTACTAATTGAAATTCATTCATCCATTTTCATTTCATTTATAACACTGCCTATCCTGTTCAGGGGTGCCAGAGGCGCTGGAGCCTATCCCAACTGATATGGGGCGAAAGGCAGATTACACCCTGAAATTGTCGCAGGGCACATATGGAGACGAACAACCATTCACACCCACATGCACACTGCTTTGAGTCATGTTGATACCAAGAATGATCCACAGTTGCCACATCCAATATTCTGGATCAAATCATTTTTAGACAAAAATCTGTAGACTGTTTTTCTCTGCCTCCTTTACTCGTGTATTTATTTGTTTTGCTCAGGGGAAATTGTTTACGCAAAAGTCAGTCTAAACAGGGCAAAGGGCTGGACTGAAATCAAAGAATCTGAAACAATAAATCCCTCTGACTTCATTCAGCACCGCTGCAATAATAATTTCCACCTTGACCTAGATTTGACCCCCATTCTTTCAAGTGTGTTGTAAACGGACCTGTTTTGTCTGGAAAGCCTGCAAAGAGTCTGTTGATTCAGTACATTGTCAACATTGCTTTTTCCTATTTTCATTGCCTTTGCTTGCTGTTTGATTGAACTCTGCATTGTGAAGAGTAGCAGTTTTGAATTTTGCAGATTTGAATATGGCTCCTTTTATCAGCACATTATTCTCTGTACCTTGACTTTTTGTCAGGTTGTAATCATTCAAGTGAAGCGAGCATGAACTTTTACTTCTTACCCTTGGGACAAAAAATTGTTTTCTACTGGCATGATTTGTAAATCAGTTCATTTGTGTTTGTATAGGAAACGTGTGCACCCTTGTGGAGCCATTATCAGGGGTTGTCAAGGATTTTCCCCCAAAACATTGAATTATGAATATAAAAAAACTGACTTTTGTAGTTTTAACGTTTAGTAAATATTTGGGGAAGAACACGTTTCCTGCAGGTGGAGGGTACACAAAATGAACAAATTCAGATGGTCCGATTGGGGTCAACAAAGATGTCGATGCATGTTGTGGCAGCGTTACCACCATCATGACCACCAGACCAAATGAAAGGAAGGAGGCGATTAATTAGCTGATAGTTTAAAGTGTCTAGCATCTTTGCTGGTTGCTGAAGCAAAATCCTAATCTAAACAAAATCCCTTATAAATTAGATCCTGTCGGGGTAACGTTTTCATTTATGTCATGTTTGTCATCAGATCAGCAATTTCTACTCTCTGCTATTTCTCGTTAATTTCATCTGGCACCAGCAAGCTCTTTCCCTCATTGAGTTTTGATTCTTGAATTTTCTCCAAGGTTTCTCTTGCAGCTGTGGCTGATGGCCCTGCCCTGATATGTACCACTGGTGTCTTTTTATCCTCCCCTGCCACCTACTTGCTGGTCTGTTTAGTCTGTAACTTCCACCATACCCATAGACCTGCATTCCAGTACTATTCCAGTGTTCATTGCGGTGAACGCAACCACCTGATTCTGCATTTTTTATTTTAATCTATTCCCTTGCTTTGCATTCAGCCTGACAGTGTACCATATATCTATACATCTTCAGGGGGTTTGCCACTGAACCATGTTGCAACGACATGTTGAGTCTTCGTAGCTGGAATGCACCCGTGCAGTGAGTAATCACTGCAATCCATCTCTCAAAATATCCACACTCTCTCCTTTGTTATCCTCCAATTACTTTATCTGAGGCCATTGGCTATTTTCTTAATGGTTGTGCCCTATTTTTATTTATTTTTTCAGTACAAATAACACAGTACAACATATTGTATGCGCAGTTGGAGTTTTATATCCATCTGTTTTCTTATGATATGTGTATGCCTGCCTATATGCAGTCGTCAGGCAACACTTAATTGCTTTGTTCGTGTTATATCGTGGCCGTAATGACACGCACACTCTCCAAGTTTAGAGGACTTTTTAATAGGACGGCACACACAGTACAAGCACATATTTCTCTTGTACAACTTCTTCTGTCTAACATCAATCCTCAGTAGTCAACTCTAAGGCGAGTGCGCCCCCTACTGGGTAAAAGTAGAAGTATCACATTGGCAGAAAATAAGCACTGAAATAATACTTATACCAACCAACATTACCAAATCAATACACCACATCTCCCCCACATTTAAGCAAAAACATGTGTTATACACTCAATAAAACATAAACAGAAAAATTACTTAATGTAACTCAGTATGACTTTTTTTTTCTTTTTTTTTCTAATAACATTCTACTTTAAGGAACAAAGTCTTTGAGGTGAACAGGGGTATGTCTCTCTCTACTAGAACGTCTCAACTCTGTCTGTGGTGGTACAACCTTTTCATCCTGGGTATTGGTAGCAGGTAGTAACTCTGACACCTTCTCTGAATTACAACTCAGTTCTAACATCTGTGGTTTATTTATTTCCGGTAGTGGAATCTTTGCAATAGTCTCTGGAAAAAATACTAAGCTTTTCTCCTTCTCAACCTTTGTCTCGAGATTGGATAATCTTGCTCTTACTTGATCTACATGCCTTTTCACAACTTGACCAGTACCAACACTAACGGTATAGGAAAGCGGCCCTGAAGTGTTTTGGATAACACCAGGAATCCATTTCGGTCCATAGGAATAGTTCCTGATGAGTACGTCCTCTCCTGACGTAAACCCTCTCTGTTTACTCCGTGTGTCATGATTTTCTTTCTGTTTAAGTTGCTTTTGTTGCACTTTGGTTTTCATATCCGGAACAACCAAATCCAGGGCGGACCTTAGTCTGCGTGACATCATGAGTTCGGCAGGTGATAAGCCTGTTGTTGCGTGAGGTGTGATCCGGTAGCTAAACAAGAATCTTGATAACCTTGTTTGTATTGTCCCTTCTTTCATCTTCTTCATCCCCTCTTTAAAAGTTTGAACTGGTCTCTCTGCGAGTCCATTTGAGGATGGGTGAAAAGGAGCGGATCTCACATGACTGATACCATTTTGCTTCATGAACGCTTCAAACTCAGCACTTGTGAAGCAAGTTCCATTGTCGGACACCAGCATTTTTGGTATTCCAAAATAACTGAAGCTCTGTCTGAGTTTCTCGATTGTGACTAAGGATCTGCATGTTTTTGTAGGGTAAACATCCAACCACTTTGAATGTGCATCCACAATTACGAGAAACATTTCTCCTAGAAAAGGTCCTGCATAGTCCACATGAATCCTTGACCATGGTGATTCAGGCCATTCCCACGGGTGTAGAGGAGCAGAAGCAGGCGCTTTTTGATGTGCCTGACATTCGTGACATGCTCGAACCGTTCTCTCTACATCCTGATCCATTCCAGGCCACCACATGTATGATCTTGCCAAACCTTTCATTTTAGTCATTCCTGTGTGAGTTTGATGTAACATTTCTAACATCCTATCTCTTCCAGGGATGACCACTCGAGCTCCCCAGAGAACGCAGCCATCTCTAACACCGAGCTCCAATTTTCTCTGGTGGAAAGTGTGGTGAATTCTCTTCGATGGTCAGCTGGTCTTCCAAACAAGATGGTGAAAAAGTGGCTGGCTTGGGGAAGGAAAACTTCAGTCACACATGGCTGATTGGGGAAAGATTTTATTCAACCGATGTCAGAGAGAAGTGTCTCGCGCCCTAGCCAAGATGTCGAGTCCCTTTGTCTACTCTCGTCCTAAACCTTATACCCTTGCGCTTCCCTCCACGCGGGAGCGCCCAGATGGGGCTGTTGGCTGACCTATGACCCCGCCGTTGCCCCCCCATCTCTACATCCTGTGTATCTTAGCAGTTGTTAATGGAAGCCAGATGTGTCTGGCGCCAATGAGTCTACCTTCCTGGACCAAGCCCCAAACAATCCCACACGAACCTGACCCGAACATGACCCGGTCATACTTAGGCTTACTAGTGAGATGAACATTGCATGATATCATAATAATAATACACTACATATTCCCCCCTGCCGGGGCACCAACGGCAACAACGGCAACACGAAAAGACATCGGTACATCCAAAAACCTTCCCCCAACCATTTTATGGTTTTCGTCTACAATTTGGACCTATTTGTCTCATCCTAAATCATGCTCAAGGCATGCTATTTAAGGTTACATTAACTAGGAAAGCTCAACCTAATTTAATAGCAAATTCCTCCCTGACAGCAATCTGAGGCCTCTCAGGAACCACATTTGACCAAGATCGAATCCCCCAACCCCATTAACTGATTGACGCCGTCCGCACACCCCCCTTCGGTAATATATCACCAACGCCATCAATTTGGAGAGGAAAAGTTTGCTGTGGCCCGTTAGAAGCCCCAAAAAGTTGCCGGACCGCCGTCGAAAAACCCCCGCCAATCTAATGACGAGGAAAAAGAGGGAGGCCCATTCTACACCCCCGGAACCGCCTCTCACCTGGCGAGAGTCAGGTGAAGGGAGCTCCGGCACACACCACATTTCACAAAGCGTAGCATGAGCCCTAAACACAGCAACAAGCAGAACCATGACCCTCAAATACAGATCGCTCAACATGCAACGTCGTATCGTAAACATGCCACGGGGTAAGCAAATGAGGTCACATAATAAAGTAAATCACATGGCAAAAAACAACGAGGTAACACAGTGAGGTATATAAAAACGAATCGTCAAAGCATGCAAGAACATTAAACCCGTCGTTGCGCTGCCCCCCTTGCATGCACAAGTACGTGCAGATATGAAATCCAGTCCACTGAGCCGTCAGTGGGAAATAGCACTAGTAGTAGACGGCACTGTCCCGGGCCGGCTGTCCGTTCAGTGTCCTCCTGTTGCTTATGATGGCCGTTGAATCCCGTGCAAGGCCCCGGTCTGCAGCCAGGCGACCTATGACAAGCTAAAGCTACTGTCTGTATCGAGTGACTTTAACAGTGCGAACATGTGGAGTCATAATGTCAAAGGTAGCAGCCCAGGCCGGACGTCCTTCCGGCCCCGACGGCCACCGCTGGCAGGGCAACACAACCCGATAGCTCCAGTGTTTCCAGCCCCCTCAAATAATTATTTGGCGGTGATGGGGCAACGAGGAGAAAGCTGTGCCAATCGTCTCATCGAAATCTCATCAGAACGCCCGAGGGCTCCCGACACCTACCCCTCGTTCCCAGAGGCCCACGCGGTCCCTGAAACAAACAAACAAACAAACAAACAAACAAACAAACAAACAAACAAGCAAACAAACAAGCAAGCACTCCAGGACTCATTCCCCTCATTTCTCGTCGTGCCGACAGCGTTGCCAGATCCCCCCAGTCACAATGTAACTTCTACCTGGTCCTGGTAGCCTTTCCTGTCACAGATGTCACTGTCTCGATCACACTGTCATCTTTCTGAAGCCCCGTCAGTCATGTCACTTCAGCCGCTCTTTTTCCCGTCCAAATACTATTTGTCACCCCCAAATTCCTTCTTCAGTTTAAAGATGCGTAGCATTCTCAAACCGGTATCCCTCACAATACTGTAGTTTCCTAGATCTGTACCTTTATGTATCCGCGCCTTATGTTTGAGCCACCTCACTGTTCAAACCAGTTATCATTCTGAAACAACGCTCACGTAATCTTTCCAAAACGGTACAGCCACTCAAATCCTCTCCGTATTCGTTATGCAAACTACTCGTCCTAAAATGTATAATTAAACATTTGCCCTGTAATAGCAGCTTTAATGCAGTCACGCGTTCAGAAATTTCCCCCTTCCTTGTCTCTGGCCCCGTCGTCCTCTGACATTCAATGACCTTCCAAACTTTTGTCGTGTACTGTGCCACTGTCCACTCCCTAATCATTGTATGATTTGTCCTTCGTACTTTGTCATTGAAAAACCTTAAACCTTATTGTCACTAAATTGTTACCACGCTTCGCATCCATTCCAGGCTGTTGTCCCCCGTTAACTCCCTTTCTTTCAAGATGCTTCTTCCGCTCCTTCCGTCACTGCTAGTTGAATTCTGGCGTGTCCTGTTAAAGCTTAAAAACAAGTGAATTTGGAAAAAAACTTTGTATATCACAATTACAAATTGCAACCTACTCACCCCTTTCTGTTTTACCACTCCCCCCTTTTGACACATTCACCCAATGTGTCATTACGTATCAAAAGGAACCTGCAAAGCGTCCCCTCTCATCACCACACTCATTGTAGCTGGGCCCACGGAACCTCTAGCTTCCATCTGGGCCCCGGGACCGTCACCCCAAGTCTCTGAAACTTGACTGTCCACCACACACTCGGCAACACACACAAAAATCAGCGCACTCCTGTCAGTGAGCTTATAGCCCTGCTGACAGCGGACATTTGTACACACAAAAACAGACATCAAGTATCAAAACATAAACAGTCATAAAATGAATCCTGGCGCTCGGGGATCCTGTCCTGAAAACCATGTAATCAACAAGTTCATTATAAAAACCAAAAGGGCAAGGGTTAACATATTCTTGTAAATTCAACACAAACGTTCCACGAACGCAATCGACAACCTGCAAGAACGAAAGCAAGTTACGCCAGCAACGCGCAATCCGCTCCTTGGCTGGCGGCCGTTGCTGCTGCTGCAAAAAATCAAGTCACACAGAAAAACATAGCAGAGCTCGCTCATGTCGCAAGCAAGCTCAAGCGTCAAACATTTGGTCACTGTCCACCTAGTCCGTCACCCCGTCGGGTGAGCTCAAGGTCGTCACACGTCAAATCGTCCAAAGTCTTGATGTCCAATACTAGTTCTGTCTTGTCTGACCATATCACTGAAACGGGCCTTCTCCATTGAACCGTTTGGTTGTCGATGGTGCCCCTGATTGATCATTGAACCGTGGTTCCGATCAGAACTCATCACTTACCAGTTCCAGTCCCTCCGATCTGTACCACCCCTTCAGGTGAGAGGAATGTTATCCTCAATGGCAAACACATCACCCCAACTTCAGACCTCTCTGGCCAATCATACTGCGCACACACAGCCGTAGATGATCACATGCGCACTCACCCATCCACACACTCACAGACACACTCATCCGTCTCTATCACTCAGCTCTCCCCCCAAACCAAGCAAAGTTAGTGTGTTAGTGTGTAGGCAAATATTGACTCCTAATACGTAGTGACTCTTCACATTCGGACATACTCGTCAACATGACCTATTGTAAAATCTCCAATTAAATTTTCCATAAACTCGCCCGTCAGATTCATAAAAAATTGTCATATATGTCTATCTGAGGGACTAACTGTGGGGCCGGCGTTTTGAGGGAGCCTCCATAACCTCAGATTGGTCCTACAAACTCGATCTCTATTACTTATCTTAATTAAATTCAATAAAGATGGGTCAGACTATTCTCTCTGGCTTTTTACGTCATCATTTGGCTCTCCCCCTTTTTTCCCGTTGTCTTGCTCAAAACTGTTTCTCAGTCTGCTTCTCTTTATTGCCCCTCTTGGCGAGTTTCACTCCCCCCCTTTTTTTTTTCTTTCTTCTTCTTCCTAAAACCTCTGCCTGTCACACCATCCAACACCTCTCCCTACTTCCTTGTGGTCGCCTATCACCACTCCTTTCATCCACTCACTCGCGCGGTCTGCGCCCCTTCTGCAAAGCTGCAGCTCCACACAGGGAGCGCCGAGCCTTCTCCCTCGAATGAGCAGTTTTTAATGTAATTTACGTCATTGCTGTCCAGATCTTCTATCCTCAATCTCCCTCGCTGTCAATTCCTGTTAAAATGCCAAAATACTCCCGTTCCTACTTGCTCTAATCTGATCTCTGACAATGGAGTTGTCCCTTATCAAACCTTCGAATATCTATGTCCTCCTATTATCTTCGCCTCCACCTCTTAGTAGTTCTTTTGGCAGAATCTCCTATTGGTAACCCTACAGCGGACTGTTTAGCATATAATCCCTTACTCCGCTCTCCTGCTTCTACATTGCCGTGTGGGTGCAGTTGAATTTGAGCCCTATCTCAGTCATTATCTTGTTACCTGTGGCCTTGTGCGACTCCTATGCATGAATGTGTGAAAGTCAAAAATTTAACGGATCCAACTTTAGGACTACCCAACCTCCACTATGGCGCAACAAACTTCTATCGTATTGAGCAGGTACCTCGAGCGTCCTAGCTTCCTCTTGACTGAATCCACTTTAGTCTAGATGTCCCGTTCTAAAATCTATCTAACTCGATTTCTACTTATGTGTGGTGAGCCAAAACATCAGATCTCGCTCTTGTTTCTCACCGTTTTAGCCTATTTGTTTTATTCAACTCTGTTCAATCTCTGACCATGATGCTTCTCTCTGTAGCTCTACGCATTATTCAAATTTTTATCAAATCTCCTCAGTTCTGTCAAACCCAGTGCACAATGAAGCTCCTGTCCACTCTACCCCAAGCCCCACGAAGTTTAGCACCGCCACGGCAAGGAGTGCGATTTGGCCGTCTGACATTTCAAGTCCATATCTTTTGCCGCACCTCACCCTCTCAAGATGGTGTTCTTTTGTTGTTGCTTCAGAGCCAACACATCCATCACTCTCGAATGAGTCCATTGTTCCTCCACTTCTCACTGTCTTTTCTCGTCCCCGAGGATGTCGTCTTTTCCCCGGAGTGTACTTGCCCCCTCCAAGCACAACAACAGTCTTTCTTTGTCTTTGCCAAAGGTCAAAGGTGCCTCAAAGCCAGGCACCGTTTTGTAGTCGTCCACGGCTGCAGGCGGAATCTCGGGATCGAGTTTTCAGGGATCCTGGCACTGAGAGTGACAGACTGGGACATCAAACTTGTAAGACTATCTCCAAATGTAGCTGCTGCCCTCCATTCACTAGTAACGTTTGTTTACCAAAAGTCGAATTCTCCTAGTAACAGCAATGTCGTCTTTATATTGTAAGTCCTGCAACTCATCCTATTGTCGAGCTAGGTTTTGTCTATAGTTCCAATTTAATGGGACAGTACATTGTGTCTTCAGTATCATTATTCAAAATTAACTCAGAGGTCTGCGTCCCACAACTAGCCCTGATCTATGTTTTGATCTCTCACGCGTTATTACCTGTGTCATGCTTGCTCAAAAATGCGACTTAGAATATGGTGCTGTGAATTTCCAATCTGCCCGATCAAAGTGGATCCCGCTTCTCAGCTCTCCTTTCTCATGCCCCTGTTAGCCTGCAATTGTTCAAATCAAAAATGTTATTTTCTTTTAACTCTCTTTCTGTTGAACCTCTAAATCTCTCGTGTTGCTAACCCATCTACTCCAGGAAACGATTTAAAGAAAGGACAAACGAATTACTCCCAATATCTCCTCATTATTGACGAGTTAGCCCCCCTTTCTTCTCTCACTCCCTCTTTCTATCTGTCTCTGGGTTTTGACTACATCAGCACCTTATGGCACGTCTCGTGTAGGACCTCGACCACACAACCATCAGGAGAACACTTTATGGTGCAGTTCAATCTCCGCAGGGTATCTCGGCCTAGGAGGGCAGTGGGGGTACGGTCCGATACCAAAACTGGTATGTTTGTCATTTGATCTTTCCAGCAGAGCTGTACTGGTCTTGTGGAAGGGATCAGCTGTTTTATAATCTCGAACCCTATTGCCCGTACAAAATGACCGGACATGGGGGGATGAATAGCGTCTTCAGGCCGGACGCAAGTGAAAGTCGGTCTGCTGTCAACCATTGCCGTCAACGGTTGATTGTTTACTTTCACTGTTATTGTTGGCTCTCGTTCCGGACCTGACACTACCAGCTGACATCCCCCCTTGGGCCCACCGGGCACCTCTAGAATCCAGGTTCCGGGCCCCCGAAAGGGTTCATCGGGCCCTGGGGTCTTGGGGGATGGCGGCTGAACTCCCCTCCTAAGCTTCCTCTGGTGGGCATGCTGCAGTTGCGGGCCCAGTGTCCTACTTGGCCACAGTTATAGCAAGCGTCAGACCTCTGTCCCGGGCCGCCTGTGGGTTTCGACTTTCCTGCCTTTCCCCTGGCTCCACGCACTCTGGTGCCCCAGAAGTGCGTTTGGTTGCGCCCCCATTGGGGTGCTAGACTGACGGGCACTGCCATGGCCACCAGCGGTGGTTGGCCAGCGGTCAGCGGGGGTTGCAATAAAATTTGTTGGGGTGGGGTTTGTCCCACTACCATCACTGGCAGAATTGTGGTTGCTCGGGTTGATCCTTGCTCACGGCCAAACGGTGTCCCTGGCATTTTGGACGGCACTTTTTTCAACTCTAACTTTTGCAACTGTTCCTCTAGATCAGGGGTCTCAAACTCAATTTACCCGGGGGCCGCTGGACGTAGATTCTGGGTGAGGCTGGGCCGCAGCAGGTTTTTCACAAGAAAAGCTCTTACAAAAACATTCCAGTGTTATCAAAAGTCTTTGTTTATTCATCCTTTTTTGTCTTAGAAAATTTAAATAAATTAACAACTCATAAGTTAAAAAAAAATCAGTAAGAAATAAAATAACAATAATAATTCAGCAGATATAGAAGACTGAATAAACCAAATATAGTTGCTGACTAGAGAAATGTAATTATTATTCAGATTCAAATATCTGTATTAACAGCTCTTTAACCTGTAACTTTCTGAACATGAATGGAACATTGAACATAAACTGTTATGAACATGGCTTCTTCTGCCTACTTCTTACTGCGAGAGACCTGGCAGCGCTTCCTCTTGCATAGCCGAGCCACATTTGGCTTAAGGGAGGAGGCAGTCGAGACCCTCAGTAGGGCTTGAAGATGCTCATCTGTTAGTCTGGACCTGTACTTGGACTTATTGAAGTTCAAGGTAGAGAAGAGCTTTTCACACAAGTATGTGCTGCCAAAAAGACACATGATCCGCTTGAACATTCGGGAAAGCTCAGGGAAGCTGGGGGGCAATTCTCTCAAAAATTGCCCAAGCTTGTCTGCTTTCCCACTCACCTCCCTGAACTTGGCTTTGAGTTCAGAGTTGCACTGCAGGTCAATGAGCTCCATTTGAAGCACAGGGGGGGCATCTTGCACATCAAAGCAGAAGGGGTCTGCAAAAATTTGAAATGTGGCTCTGTGCGTCTTGAAGTCTGCAAATCTCTGTTTAAATTCCTCTTCTAGCTTTAAAATGGCATCCACATACTTCTCACTACTGAATGGTGTGCCTGAATCAATGAGTGCTTTGCATGTTGGGAAATGGCAAAGGTTTGTCTGAGAAAGATGGGCTTTCCATAACATGAGTTTTGTAGAGAATGCTCTCACGTTGTCATAGGCAGCACTGACAAGTTGCCCCTGGCCTTGCAACTTCTTGTTCAGTACATTAAGCTCATGTGTAATATCAACAAGAAAAGCCAAGTCCATGAGCCATTTGGGGTCACTTAGCACGGGAACAGCAACCCCATCTTTCTCCATGAAGTCTTTCACTTCCGCTCTCAACTCAAAAAATCTCTTCAATATGCTTCCCCTGCTGAGCCAACGTACCTCGGTGAAGTAGAGCACATCCCCATATTCTGACTCCATTTCCTCTAAAAAAGCACGGAACCTTCTGTGCTTTAAGCCCCTGGATCTGATGTAGTTGATACATTTCACAACGACAGACATAACATTGTCAAACTTCAGGCATTTGCTGCAAAGGGCCTGCTGATGGATAATGCAGTGCAGAGCAATGGCCTCCTCCACACTCTCCTCTTCCAATTTTTTTTTAACGAGTGCCACCAGTCCATTTTTCCTCCCTGTCATTGATGGCGCTCCATCAGTTGTTATTCCAACAAACCTCTTCCATGATAAACCGGCATTCTCAATGGCATCACATAGCTGGTGAAATATCTCCTGAGCGGTGGTCTGGCCATGCATTGGAATAACTGAGAGCAGCTCCTCTATGACTTCAAAATTGTCATCAACACCACGGACATAGATGGCAAGCTGGGCAGTGTCGGTGATGTCTGTGGTCTCATCAAGAGCGACTGAGTATACACTGAAACATTTTGCTTTTTCACACAGTTGATCATAAACGTCACTTGACAGATCAGTAATGCGCTCTGCCACAGTGTTGGCAGAAAGGCTGATGTTGCTAAACTGACTTTGTTTTTCTGGACAGACAATACTTGCAGCCTGTAATATGCAGTTTTTGACAAATTCACCTTCTGTGAATGGCTTTCCTGCTTTAGCAATCATCTCGCTAACAACATAGCTAGCTTCGACTGCTGCATCATTCTCTTTGGTTGCTTTCTTAAAGAAATCCTGTTGCCTCAGTAGACCTGTTTTAACATTAACAACCCGGTTGGCTCTCTCATCTCCCTGGCATTTCTCATACTCCTCAGCATGTCTAGTTGTGTAATGACGTCTCAAGTTGTATTCTTTGTGCACTGCAACTTTCTCTGTGCAAATAAGACACGTCGGGATGCCCCTGTGCTCAACAAAGAAATATTGCACTTCCCACTTCTCTTGAAATTGTCTGTGCTCATCACCAACCTTTCTCTTCACTGCAGGCTTTGAACAAGACATGTTTGGGGCTTTTGTAATATTATTTAGTTGTACTTGATGTCACTGTCGCGTTTCAGTTTCGGTGTTTTTCGGCGCTTCCGCATCCGGTCACATTGCCGCGCGTTCGCAATCATAGACATAATAAAAGGGTAGACCCCGCTGGGGATGCTGCGCGGCGAGAAATGCGGCCGCCATCTTGGTCAGATGACCAATCGCTAATTCTGTTGTCACAAGCCTGAGCTACGGGAGCCCACAGGTGTTAAAAATATAAAACCCCCAGATGCATGTGAGAAAAAATGCGCGGGCCGCATTAACACAAAGATTTTATTTCAGGCAGGGGGCCGCAAAACATTGTCCTGAGGGCCGCAATTGGCCCGCGGGCCGCGAGTTTGAGACCCCTGCTCTAGATCCTCTTGCTCTCTTGATTCCACGCTCCATTCTAACTCCTCCAAGCATTGTTCTTTTCTGGCTTCGATGCTCCTTAAAGCGGTCCTTCTCCAGTCCTCCATGGCAACTAGGGTGGAGCCTCGCCTTTGCGGGCTCCTCGGCACAGCGCCCTCGGACAAGGGGGGGGGGGGGGGGGGGGGGGGGTCAGCGTATCAATGTTGACGCCACGGGCTGGCCAGGCCCGCGCGACTCGCCGGCCCCTACCTTTGCCGATGTAGCACCATTCCGCGCCTTGGAGCACCCAGGGCCCCCTCCTTTCTTGCGACATTCTCTGACGCACACACACCGAGCGCGCACACAACCGCACATGCACACACCCATCCGCGCGCACGCACGCCCGCTCAATACACACCGCGCGCACGCAGAGCTCACACACTCACACGCATCCGCACGCACGCGCACCCCATACACCAAGCGCGCACACAGCTCAGACGAACGACAACTGACAGAAACTTCACAGACGTTACGCACGAACATAGAACACAGACAAAGGGATTCGAATCCATCTCTCATGTAGCTTCTCACTAACCGCTTTCATGCGGTTTGGTCATTCTGTGTCTTCTTACCGTGCGCAGGTGCACTTACAAACAAGCCCTTTGCACTTCTTGTCTTTGTTTCCCCTAAGAGCGCTTTGCATTTCCCCTTATACTGCAGATTTTTAACTTCAGTGTGCACACAAATTACTTTTCTTACATGGTATACCAAAATTAAACCCCCTGAGGCCTCTTTTTCCACGTTTTCCAATTTCTATCGGCTCCGCACTCCTCCGCTCTGCCAATTGCGGTCTGCTGCAAGCCGTAAATTTTATCAGACTTT